>NW_026973685.1:287500-320000 GCF_035594125.1 Scylla paramamosain | reverse complement strand
CCTCTCCCTCCTTTGCCTCCCCTCACCCACCCACAGCCTCAACCTTGAAACCTCCACCAGCCTCTCCCTTCTTAGCCTCCCTCTCATCCACCTACCGCCTCAACCTTGCAACCTCCACCAGCCTCCCCTCACCCATCCACCGTTTCAACCTGCCCACCACTCCATCAGTCCACTCCAGCTGCTAAAAATTACCCACTTCTGAGTCCATTAACCTCTCTTTCTAATCCTTCAGTAACCTCAAAACACTCGAAAGACTCCAATTAAACCCTCTTGACATGTCTTTCGCAGACTGGCAATAAGCTACACCCTTTAAAATTTGCTCTACTTTCCCATCAGAATCCCAATAAACTTCTGGCCAAACCTCACAACTCTCTCCTGGTATCTTCTACACACAAACCCCTAACAAACTTTTCCCTACTTAATCCCTCAAACACTGCCACCCACAACCCTTAGATATCCTCTACAGCTGGCACTCCTCAGCTACTCCACCTCCTCTCAACCTTGTCATCTTTGGGCCCCAGCACTCCAAAACAAGCCGCTTCCCTCATCTCACCACAAACTGGGAACCATTCAACGGTACAATAACATGCTTTTCACAGCCTCACCCTCAACCACTTCTCCTTGAAACCCATATTTAAAACGCCCTTTCTGCTGACACTTTCTTCCTGGCACTCTGAACTTGCTCTATTACTCAGGTCCTGTACTTTTAAGCTCCTACCTCCTGTGTCCAATAAGTTTACCTCACTCGTCCTCGCCTCCACCTCTTAGTCTTCTGGAAAAGTGGCGTGCATTTGTGTGCTATTCTCGTGCTTAGGATAATGAAATGAGAGTGTTAAGTATCTTTCTTTTATAAAATATGGGTGCTATTAATGATGTCTGTATGTATGGACGAATCATGTGTTTTCATATAATACAATAACTTACTATATTTTTTTCTGCATTATTATTATTATTATTATTATTATTATTATTATTATTATTATTATTATTATTATCATTTTATTTTTTGTTGTTTATCTGTTACCGTTGTCGTTGTACTTGTTGTTTGTGTTGGTGGTGGTTGTGAGGTTGCTGAGTTAACGGTGTTGCCATTAGCTATTGTTGTTGTTGTTGTTGTTGTTGTTGTTGTTGTTGTTGTTGTTGTTGTTGTTGTGTTGGGCATGGTTGTGGTGGTGTTGCTGAGTTAACAATGCTGCCATTAACTGTTGTTGCTGCTGCTGCTGTTGTTTAAATTGTTTTTTTTTTTTTACCACCATCATCGTAATCATCGTTTCCTTACATTGTCCTTTCATCATTATTATCGAGAGAGAGAGAGAGAGAGAGAGAGAGAGAGAGAGAGAGAGAGAGAGAGAGAGAGAGAGAGAGAGAGAGAGAGAGAGAGAGAAACATACGAAAAATTAGGGAAGGAAACGCTGAAAATGATAGAGAAAGCAAGGGGAAGGAAAAAAAATATATATATAAAGGCAGAGGAGGAAAAGGAGGAATAAGACACGATACAGAGAGGGAAACAAAGAGGAGTGAAGGGGAGAGGAACGGGGAGGCGATGACCTTAAAGTTCCCCCTCACTTTAATTAATCCAACTCAGCTCTTCCAAACAGTCCAAGGTCCAGCTGGTGTGTTCCCCTCGCCTCCCTTTCCTCCCCTCGTCTGAAAACCTAGAAGAGGGGAAGAGAGAGCCAAGGATAGAGGGTGCAAGAGCCAACTGGGAATAGACGAAGATGGAGGAGAGCTATAAGGTAAGAGAGAAGAACAGGAAGAGAAAGAAGGAATAGAGGGGAAGAGAGGGGAAGGGGGTATAGATGGAAAGATAGCAGGAAGGCCTGAAGGATGAAGGATAAGAAGGGAAGGGAGAAGGAAGGAAAGACGGAAGAGAAAGATTATATTTACTGGAATAAAAAAGTATGAAGGTATAAGAAAAAGGAGAGAGAGAGAGAGAGAGAGAGAGAGAGAGAGAGAGAGAGAGAGAGAGAGAGAGAGAGAGAGAGAGAGAGAGAGAGAGAGAGAGAGAGAGAGCAAGTAACAAATTAACTGCTGAAAGATATAAACAGAAAGAGATAAAAAGAACGAAAAAAGCACACGGAAAAATAAAAAATCAAATCAAATAAAACACTAACATACAGACCAATCGACACCCCCCCCCCCACACACACACACACACAATGCTCGGCAGCCCCACTAACCAGTCGACTCAGAACTCATACCTGCATTATTGAAACTGCATCCGGTATTAGCAAACCAATCAAGGCGGTACTTTGTTTAATAAAGTGATCAACGAGCCAGGAGGAGGAGGAGGAGGAGGAGGAGGAGGAGGAGGAGGAGGAGGAGGAGGAGGAGGAACATAGGAGCAGGAGGTAAAGAGGAAATGGGTGATCATAACGAGGTAATTTATATCAATGAACTGCCCCACTCTGCATATGTTCATTATTAAAAGCAGAGATAACAGTTGAATAGAAAGGAAGAGAGTGAGAGAGTTCTTCTGCACTCTCTCTCACGTCATACAGGAGAATGGAGGGCTAGTGAATAAAGTAAATGTAGAAGAGAGGTTAGGAGTATGTGAGGGTCAGCGGAAGTGAGAGAGCTCTTCTGCACTTTCCTCCTTACGCCACACTGGAGAATGAAGAGCGAGTGAATAAAGCAAATGTAGAAGAGAGGTTAGGAATATGTGAGGGTTCGCAATTACGAGAGGGAGTAGCGGCGGCATGACGAGGAGGACCACTGAGTAACTAAACACACACAACCCGCGAGTACTCAATGAGGGAGGAATGTCAGGAAATTAAGGATTAATTTTGGGGCGTCGGTGTGTGTGTGCTCTCTCCCCCTCTCTCTCTCTCTCTCTCTCTCTCTCTCTCTCTCTCTCTCTCTCTCTCTCTCTCTCTCTCTCTCTCTCTCTCTCTCTCTCTGCAACAATAGAGCTGATGGCTTTTCATTGTTGATTTAATTGTTTGCAGGGAGGGACAAAAATTGGGTCAGCCAGCAGGTTTAATGCGCAAGGAGTCGACACGGTAATTACTACACCTGGCATCTCTCACTCAAACTTCTTTTTGTCGTGATATCTAATGCTACTCACAAGCGAGAGACAAAGAGACCACGATGTTATTTTCAACTTTTCTGTCCGACTGTCTGTATCTCTCCCTCCTTCACAACACTCATACCTTCAACACTCATAAAGACCTCATACCCGCACCTTTGATCAATTGTCACACAAAGCGGCCCAACCTTCACGTCACAGGCAATACGACAGCTTATTAACATTACCAATCCAGCACAGACCATTATAATTCCAGGTAAAGCACGCTACTACACGCTGATGACCTGCCACCTGTCACCTGTCACCTGTCACCTGTCAGGTCACCGTGTACTTACCTCCACCGCGCTTCATCTCGTCTTCCTCCATCCCCCCCATCCCCAACCCCCGCTATCTCTGTGCCTTTTGCAAACTTTATGAAAATGGATTTCAGTCCAATTTCTAAGTCGTTGGTATACAAGAAAAGAGAGGAGGAGGAGGAGGAGGAGGAGGAGGAGGAGGAGGAGGAGGAGGAGGAGGAGGAGGAGGAGAACAGTAGCATCAGAGAAAGAAGAGGGAGAACGAAAAAGGAGTGAGATGAAGATGACGATATTTATGATTGATGATGATGATGATGATGAAAAACAGGAGGAAGAAGAAGAGGAGGAGGAGCGGGAAAAGGAGAAGGAAAGAATGCTCGGGAAGAAAGTTCATACATCGATTTGATAAGTTTAGATGAATACAAAACCAAAACTTGTGGGAAGAAAAATGCTCTCTCTCTCTCTCTCTCTCTCTCTCTCTCTCTCTCTCTCTCTCTCTCTCTCTCTCTCTCTCTCTCTCTCTCTCTCTCTCTCTCTCTGTACAGACGCATACATGTGGTAATTATTATTATTAGAAAAAAAAATTACTGAACTACAGGATAATAACAGACATCTGCAGTGAATGGAAAGCGAAGGAAGGTGGAAAGTGGAAAGACGTAAGGAAGAGGAAGGAAAGAAAAGGAATGAAGAGGAGGAGGAGGTGGAAGAAGAGAAAAGGGTCAATAGGAAAAGAGAAAGAGCGGATAGTATGGGGAAAAGAGGAATATGCAAAGGAAAATCAGACGATAAGAGAGAGAGAGAGAGAGAGAGAGAGAGAGAGAGAGAGAGAGAGAGAGAGAGAGAGAGAAGTGAGACTGCAAGAGGAATGACGGACGAGTATGGGGAAGAGAAAGGAGCAAGACGTGATGGAAAGTGAGGCGCACGCACACACACACACACACACACACACACACACACACACTCGCAACCCATCAGTAATTTATATACGCGAATGTAATTTTCTCTCTCTCTCTCTCTCTCTCTCTCTCTCTCTCTCTCTCTCTCTCTCTCTCTCTCTCTCTCTCTCTCAGTGAAATACAATAACAAATCTTAAGAAAACGAAAAGAGGAAGTCATGAAAACACCTTATCATCATCTAATTCTCCTCCTCCTCCTCCTCCTCCTCCTCCTCCTCCTCCTCCCCCTTCTCTTCTTTCTACTCAGCACTCAGTAATCTCCCATCGTTATTAATCATTCTTTTTTGTTCCTAATCGCTCCATCTCATTTCTTTCTTGGTTTCGCTTCCCTCCATCACTCCCTGCTCAGAATCTCAAAGTCCGGACCCGCCTCACACCACCTCCTTAAAACATAAAAGCAACACATCGTCCTTGTTCTTACTGACACTGAATAGAAGAGCATGAGAAAGTTTAAGAGAGAGAGAAGAAAAGACGCCAGATATTAATACGATCACTCCCTGGGAACTAATCTGGCGAGTGACGTGATTCTTGGTTTACTGAAAGAAAGAAATATAAAAAAATATATAAGCAACAGATAAAAAGTCTTCAGAAGTATTGATGAGGGAGAGAACACACACACACACACACACACACACACACACACACACACACACACACACACACTGAGAGAGGCGCCGCAAAGTGAATTTATAATTTGGTTACATTCCTTCGCGTCTCTCAGCGTCCACCGCGCCATGAATGTTTCGTTTAGTTTATGACTTCAACACACACACACACACACACACACACACACACACACACACACACACACACACACACACACACACACACACATATATTCATCCTACCGCCGCCCCCTCCCCCTTCTCCTGCCGTGACATTCTTTTCTTATCTCCTTCCCAAAGTTTAGTTTATTTCAATTTTTACTTGTATTATCTTTGTACTAGATCAGTCCATTACTCTCTCTCTCTCTCTCTCTCTCTCTCTCTCTCTCTCTCTCTCTCATCTTTATTTTTCTGGTACCATTTCACCTTGTCTTCATACCCTTCCTCCTCCTCCTCCTCCTCCTCCTCCTCCTACTCCTCCTCCTCCTCCTCCTCCTCCTCCTCCTCCTCCTCCTCCTCCTCCTCCAGCACATCCTCCACGTTCCCTTTCAAGTTTCACGTTCCCTGTCAGTTAGCGAGAGAGAGTCTGACAATTGCGGAGAGAGAGAGAGAGAGAGAGAGAGAGAGAGAGAGAGAGAGAGAGAGAGAGAGAGAGAGAGAGAGAGAGAGAGAGAGAAGAATCTCTCTCTCTCTTTTGTTGCCAAAAGAGAGAGAGAGAGAGAGAGAGAGAGAGAGAGAGAGAGAGAGAGAGAGAGAGAGAGAGAGAAGAATCTCTCTCTCTCTCTCTCTCTCTCTCTCTCTCTCTCTCTCTCTCTCTCTCTCTCTCTCTCTCTCTCTTTTGGCAACAACTTTCCACAAAACCAAAATTCCCGCATCCTGTCTTTTCCTTTTCCTTTCCTTTTTTTTTATTTATTCCCGTTATCTTGTATTCTCTCAATCTCCACTTTCCTTACTTTTAAAACACTGCATTTCAAAACCTCTCCTTTTTTTTCCTTCCGTTTCCCAATCTTCAAATACTGTACTACACCATAAAATACCAAACACCACCACCACCACCACCACCACCACACCACAACCACCACATCACCTCTGTAGTGGGGATCAGATATCCGGGGGGAGGAGTGTGGTAGGAGGACTGGATAAGGGAGGGGGAGAGAGATGTGGTGGTGGTGGTGGAGGAATGGTGATCTGCCACTCCTCCTCCTCCTCCTCCTCCTCCTCCTCCTCCTCCTCCTCCCCCTCCGCCCGTAGTGCCTCAGGCCAGTTAAATATTGCGGTGATCCAACTCTCGTGTGTGTGTGTGTGTGTGTGTGTGTGTGTGTGTGTGTGTGTGTGTGTGTAGGTATTTCCGTGTTCCTGTCCGTGAACTGGTTGGGTGGGGGCGGGGATGGGGTGAGGCTGGAGATGGGATCGTGTGGTGGTGGGGGGTGGGATGGGGGAGGGGTCATCGCAACTGGGAGCGAGGGTGGGTGAAGGAGGCCCCCCAATCAACCAGACATGCAGCCTTAGGGGGCAAAACATTTATATTATTATTATTTTTTTTTACTTTTTTTCTGCCACAGGGATGGACGCACAGATTGAAGAAAATGGGCATAGAAAGGAAGGAAAGAGACCGAAGGGAGAGAGAGAGAGAGAGAGAGAGAGAGAGAGAGAGAGAGAGAGAGAGAGAGAGAGAGAGAGAGAGAGAGAGAGAGAGAGAGAGAGAGAGAGAAATATGAATCAGTCAGGGAGAGAAAATGATTACCCTTCTTCCTCTCCCCTCTTCCTCCCCCCTCCCTCTCTCCCTCTCTCTCCCCCTCCTTCTCTCCCTCTCCCTCTTCCAGTATAATAACTCTGGGTAATGGGAATCTCAGGTGGAAAGTCATTTGCACCTGGCGCGGAGAGGCGAAGGGAAACCAGCTGACCTGACACTTAATGAAAATATTCTTGCCTTCTTAACTCTCTCTCTCTCTCTCTCTCTCTCTCTCTCTCTCTCTCTCTCTCTCTCTCTCTCTGTCTGAAGCGGAATTAAATATATATATATAGAATTCTAAGGAAGGATGATAAGCTTGTACAAAACAATAAGAAACCAGAGCACTAAAAAGAAGGGAAAGAAATAAGATTAGAAAAAAGATGAGTTTGCAGGAGAATACCAATCTTTTTTTCTTGTTTTCTCGTTTTTGTTGTTTCTTTTTTTCTTTTGCTTTTTTCAGTTTTCTTTTCCCTTGATGTAAAGTAAAGCACCGTTTCTCGCTTCTTACTTTTCTGCTTTTCCATTTTCTTTTTTCGTTTTCCCCTTTTCTTTTTCAAGATAGATATAACTTTTTTACTTTTTCACTTTTTCTCTTTTCCCCTTTTCAAAATAGCCACAATTTTTGCCTTTTTTTGTATTCTTTGCTCTCTTTTTCTTTTTTTAAATAAACATCTCCTTTTCCTTTTTTCATGTTCCCTGTTTACCTTTCCTTATTTTGAAGATAGAAGCAACTTTTCCCTTTTTCTTTACCTTTTCCTTTAATTTTTAAGCAGGTACTAGCTTTTCCTTTTCACACCTTTTTATTTTTTTTTCAAGAGAAGCTTTTTTTTCTCCCTTTTAGCCTTTCCCCTTTTCAGGACTGGCATCACTTTTCTTCATTTTCATCAGTGTCTATCCATTTTTCCCAATTTCCACTTTTCCTTTCGGTTTTTTCATTTCCTTCAAGATAGACGCCACTTTTTCCATTTCTCCCTTACCTTTTTCCTCTCTTTTTTTCCCCCAGTCCTCGCAAACACACGGTCAAGCTTCAAGAATTTTCAGCAGGGAGGAATAAAGAAGAAATAATGGAAGGCGTTTGTTACGACACTAAAGAGGAAGAACGCCGTGGAAACAATGAAATTCCTCCTTCCCTTCCTCCCTCCCTCTTTCCCTCCCTCCTTCCCTCCTTCCCTCCCTTAACTCTGCATTACCTTTCTGCTTATAATGGAACTTTATATGTAATCTTCTTTTATTCTGATTATGCCATTTTGCCAAGCTCATATCTCTCTCTCTCTCTCTCTCTCTCTCTCTCTCTCTCTCTCTCTCTCTCTCTCTCTCTCTCTCTCTCTCTCTCTCTTTCATGTTTTTTTTATGTACTCATGTCTAAGTACTTATTTTAGCTAGTTAGCTATTTATCCATTTATTTATCTATCCATACATATATTTAATTACATATCTATTCTTGCATCTATATTTTTATTTTATTTACTGTTTGCCTACGTAATTGAACCAAACTATCAATATTTGTTCTTTATTTGTTTGTGTGCTTGTGTGTTTCTCTCTCTCTCTCTCTCTCTCTCTCTCTCTCTCTCTCTCTCTCTCTCTCTCTCTCTCTCTCTCTCTCTCTACTTATCAATCTCGCAATAGGTAAATATGTTTTCTCTCCCTTCCTCATTGGTTTCCTCGTATCCTCACCCGCTCGTCCGCCTCCCCTCTTCTTTCTCTCTTTCGTACCTATAGCTCACTCTTCACTCTCCCTCTCCCTCTCCCTCTCCACTCTTCAAAGAAAAGGCTTAACATTATACAACAAACGGGAGAAAAAAAAAACTCGTTCACAACAAAAGGTGAAAGGAGAGTAGCAATCTTTTATAGTATTAGAGACGATGGTTGTACTAGTAGTAGTAGTAGTAGTAGTAGAGGTGCTGGTGGTGGTGGTAGAGGTCGTGGTGGTGGCAGTAGTAGTAGAAGAAGGAGAAGACGAGAAGGAGGAGGAGGAGGAGGAGGAGGAGGAGGAGGAGGAAGAGGAGGAGGAGGAGGAGGAGGAGGAGGAGGAGGAGGAGGAGGAGGAGGAGGAGGAGGAGGAGGAGGAGGAGGAGGAGAAGAAGAGGAGGAGAAGAAAAGAAGGAGGAGGAGGAGGAGAAGAGGAGGAGGAGAAGAAGAAGAAGAAGAAGAAGAGGAGGAGGAAGAGGAGGAGAAGAGGAGGAGGAGGAGGATAATTGGGAGGAGGAAGAGGAGGAAGAGAAAAAAACAAAAGAAAAATAAGAAATAAAATAAAAAAAAACACAAACAGAAAAAAAAGAACAAGATAAATATGAGCAACAAAAAACGCGAGAGAGAGAGAGAGAGAGAGAGAGAGAGAGAGAGAGAGAGAGAGAGAGAGAGAGAGAGAGAGAGAGAGAGCATCATCCCCAGCTTCAGGGAACATTAAATTAAGGGAACGAGAAATTTTGGATATAGATCTTCTCAGTTCCCTTTTGTAGTACCCTGGCCGCGGGAGGAGATTGCCTTCTGCTGAAGGAGGAGGAGGAGGAGGAGGAGGAGGAGGAGGAGGAAGAGGAGGAGGAGGAGGAGGAGGAGGAGGAGGAGGAGGAGGAGGAGGAGGAGGAGGGGGAGGAATAGAAGTGAGAGTACGAGGGAGCTGTTTGAAAATAAGATAATAAAACTAGCACGTGTATGAGAGAGAGAGAGAGAGAGAGAGAGAGAGAGAGAGAGAGAGAGAGAGAGAGAGAGAGAGAGAGAGAGAGACTTGTAAATGCTATAAGTAGTAAGATGGATAAACAAGATGAAAAGAAACAGTAATCGGGAGAGAGATCAGAGATAATGCGGAAATTAGAGAGAAAAATGTTCCTTGTTATCTCCTCCTCCTCCTCCTCCTCCTCCTCCTCCTCGTAATGCGAAGGAAAGAAGCAACTTGACGCATTAGAGAGGAGAAAAGGACTGTTGTAAGTATGTCTACAATATTAAAAGCTCCAGTACCATGTATGTTCCTTAATTTGAGTTTACCCTTCAAAAAAGAAAACGGGGGAACAAATAAACATTTACGTGGAGATAGAGAGAGAGAGAGAGGTGGAAATAAATAAATAATCACAATTCATTCTCTCTCTCTCTCTCTCTCTCTCTCTCTCTCTCTCTCTCTCTCTCTCTCTCTCTCTCTCTCTCTTTCCGGCCTCGATCCTGCAAAATACATAGGAATTTAATGCGATGGTAATGGATGCCAGATCGTCTTTCCCTTGTGATCACGTGATGTTTATTTAGTGATGTTAATGTTAAGACCAAGCCCGCCCTGGGAGATTGAACCAGGGCGAGAGAGAGAGAGAGAGAGAGAGAGAGAGAGAGAGAGAGAGAGAGAGAGAGAGAGAGAGAGAGAGAGAGAGTCAAAGCGGCAGAAAGAACTAATAATTTAAATAAAGAATGGGAACGAAAAGTACAAAAAATAGTACAGAAAGAAACCGATGAATTTTAAAACACTGAAAATAATGAAAGAAAATACAATGATGGTGATGATGATGATGATGATGATAGTGATGGTGATGGTTGGAGATGAGCCCGGCCAGTGTGATAAATAGGAGAACGATATGATAACAGATAAACGGTAAAGGGACAAGAGTGGGTCGATGAAAGGGAAGGGAAGGGAAGGGAAGGGAAAAAGGAAGGGAAAATCTTTCTCTCCCTTATTACGATTCAAGAAGGAAATAGAGATAGTTTGCAACGTATTCCATTTTCCTTCTGCTTCCTTTCTCTCCATTTATCTCTGCTATCCCTCTTCCTTCATTTGCACCTCGTTGTCAAGTGTTCTCTCGAATCTCTCATCTCTCCTGACGCCTTTTCATTTTCTTCACTGTGTTTTTCTTGTTATTCATTATCCCTGTCTACTCTCTTCTTTCTTCTACCCCATTTTTTTTTTTTTTTAAGCATCTCCCTCTTTTCCATCGTCTTCCCTCCTTTTCTTTTATCTTTTCCCATCATCTTTGCCATTTTGTCTTTTTTATCGTCAGTTTTTATTTTCCTTTACTTCTTTCTATTTTTTTTATTGTATTATTTCATGTACTTTTCTAAGCTTCCGTTTTTCTTTCACATCTTCATCACTATTCTCTTCTCTCACTTCCGTATTCCATCCTTCTCTATCCCTTCTTCCTTAATCCCTTCTACTTTCTTTTTTCCTATCTTCTTCCTATCCTTTCCTTCTCTCCTTCCTTTATCTTGTCTCCTCCACGAAGGAATCCAATAGCGTGTGATCAGAGGAGCGTGGAGGAGCGTTCACTACGGGAGGAAGAGGAGGAGGAGGAGGAGGAGGAGGAGGAGCGGGCACGTACTTCCTCATGCTCCGGTAGAGAGATTACCTCCACGTAAGGCATGATCTACTGCAGGAGCTCTCTCTCTCTCTCTCTCTCTCTCTCTCTCTCTCTCTCTCTCTCTCTCTCTCTCTCTCTCTCTCTCTCTCTCTGTGTGTGTGTGTGTGTGTGTGTGTGTGTGTGTGTGTGTGTGTGTGTTGGTTTGTGCGTGAGTTTTACATGATGATATTGATGTCCTTCTTCTTCTTCCTCTTTTTCTTCTTCTTCTTCTTTTATTTCATTTTCTTGTTCTTGTTCTTGTTCTTCTTGTTCTTCCTTACTCAGCTAATCTTCCAATGACCTGTTCTGTCAAAACTTCATTATTGATAGGCGAGGCAGCCATTAGTGGAGGTTATTGAGATTCTAAAGAGTATTATGACTATTATGCTGACATTTCAACATATATCCTGTACCTGCAATAGAAAGAACATTCACGAGAAGTCATCAATTCATCATAGTAGTCCTAGTAAGATTCCAAACACACATCTTGCATCATAAATACAAAAAACACCCATAAACTGAACTAATCATATCTTGGTCCTAGCAAGTGCTAACCACAACAAAAGAGTTTCAGAATGCGAGTCTTGAGTGGCGTGGCGTGGCAAGGCGAGGAAGAGGAGTGGCCGTCCATCGCACACCTGGCTGGCATTTGGTGATCGTCTGCTTGAAGTGCCATTTGTCATTCACTGATCGAGGCTTTGTTTTATTCATACGCCGCTGAGACCCGCTCGCAGCCTGTCCCTCCGCCCGACAAGCCGCCCCATGAATATGAAGAAGGCAGAAGTTTTAACAGAACAGGTCATTGGAAGATTAGCTGAGTAAGGAAGAACAAGAAGAAGAAGAAGAAGAAGAAGAAGAAGAAGATGAAGAAGAAGAAGAAGAAGAAAATAAAAGAAGAAGAAGAAGATAAAATAAAAGAAGAAGAAGAAGAAGAAGATAAAATAAAAGAAGAGGAAGAAAAAAAGAGGAAGAAGAAGAAGAAGAAGGACATCAATATCATCATGTAAAACTCACGCACAAACCAACACACACACACACACACACACACACACACACACACACAGAGAGAGAGAGAGAGAGAGAGAGAGAGAGAGAGAGAGAGAGAGAGAGAGAGAGAGAGAGAGAGAGAGAGAGAGAGAGAGAGAGAGAGAGAGAGAGAGAGGATCAAAAAGGTGAAGTGGCATTGCCGGGAACCAGACTCACTTCTCAGGGCCAAGGAGTGCCAAGGAGAGAGGGAGGGAAAGGAACCGGTGCCAGGGAAGTGGTCAGATTGGCTCTGGGCCCTGCTAAGGTAATGGGGGTGCTGGGGACACGGAGAGAGAGAGAGAGAGAGAGAGAGAGAGAGAGAGAGAGAGAGAGAGAGAGAGAGAGAGAGAGAGAGAGAGAGAGAGAGAGAGAGAGAGAGAGAGAGAGAGAGAGAGGAAAAAGATAAATTGAGTATAAAAGACAGACTAAACATATTCTTGGTAAAATATATAAAAAAAATGCAAGAGAGAGGGATGAAGAGGGAGAAAGCAAGAGAGGGAGAGTGACAAAAGGAGAGGAAAAGAAGAAAATGAGTACAACATACTCTTGGTAAAATAAAAACAAAGAAACATACAACATATAAATTTAAAACAATTAAAAAACAAGGGCAGAAGAATGGAGAGAGAGTAAGAGACAGTGAGAGAGTGAAAGTGACGGAAGGGGAGAGAAATGGGAAGATTAGGGCAAAAAAGGAAAACTAGAAAAGAGAATGCTTAGTAAGAAAAAAAGAACATACAATATACAAATCTAATTCAACATACAATAATTTCCATCTATATTTCACACCCAATAAAAAAAAAAGTTTAACACAGGAGAATGGAATAGCGGTTTAGAGATATGGCGAAAGAGGATTAAAAAAATACAGGATAAACTGGGATAGAAAAAGACTGACGGAAGGAAGGGAAAAAAGAAAAAAAAGTGAATATAAAAGAAGATGGAGACGAGAATAGAGGTTTACAGGGACAGCAAAAAGAAAATTAAGAGGAAAAGTAATTTATGGAGAGGGACAAAGAAACACTGACGAGAGAAGAAGGAAAGGGGAAAGTAAGAAGTATGAACTAAAAAAAAAAAGAGAGGAGAAAAGAGGTTCATAGGGGAAATGACGAGAAGAGGGAATAAACTGAAAGAATTAAAGAGAAAAGACAAAAGAGGAGACAAAGTGAGAGCGAATTACAGGAGAAGGAAAGATTTAAATGAACGCACAAGAGAGGTAAGGTAGAAAAAGACATTTATAAAGAAAAGTAATAAAGAGGAAAAATAAAATGCAGAGTAATTAAAAGCGAAAGAGAATGACAGAAGGAAAGAGAGAAGAGAAAGTGAGAAAGAGACAAGGAAGAGAAGTGTTTGAAAATGCGGTGAAAAGGGAAAACAAACTGAGAAATTAAAGTAAAAAGATAAGAGATGGAGAAGGAAAGGATAGTGACAAAAGGAGAAAAGAGAAAATAAGATGTTGAAAAAAGAAGGAAGAATAAAGATATGGAAAATAAATGTAGAGAGAAACTGAAATAGGATGAAAAGAAAAAAAATAATGGAACAGACAGACAGAGAGAGAGAGAGAGAGAGAGAGAGAGAGAGAGAGAGAGAGAGAGAGAGAGAGAGAGAGAGAGAGAGAGAGAGAGAGAGAGAGAGAAATGCATAACAAAAGGAAACGGACATGAGAAAATGACAGATAAAAACAGAATGAAGGAAGAAAAAGAAGAGAGTGATGGAAAATAGTAAAGGTTTAGAAAGGAAGAAAAAGAGGACAAGAAAATAAAAAAAAGGTATAAAAAACAAAAAGTTTAAAGATCAAGCTCAGTAAAAAAATCAACAAAAGGAAAAAAAGAAGAAAACAGAAAGCAAAATGAAAATAGAAAATGGAGACGAGGACTAAAAATAAATAAATAAATAAATAAATAAATAAATAAATAAATAAACTACAGGACAAACATCCTAACCTTACCTAATCCATTAGGGCGTGGTTCGAACGAGGCCGAACCAGAGGAGGACTAACCAGAGGAGGATGTGCTTGTGAGGGAGGGTGGTCACTGGAAGCCTCTGGGGGGAGGAAGATAAAAAAAAATGTGCTGACGGTGGTGCGGGAATGCATTGAGCTGCCCTGTCCCTGCTGACACTAATTCCTTGCACCCAGAGAGACCCTTGTACACGGACCTGACTGGGAAGCACAACACACACACACACACACACACACACACACACACACACACACACACACACAGATAGATGGAGGGATAAGTGGATAGACAGATAGGTAAACATATAGATAGATGGATGCGTGGATAGATAGCTAGTTAGATAGATAAATAGACACATAGACAGACGCTTAGACAAATAGATAGACGAAAAAATAGATAAGTAGATAGATAAATAGATAGATAGAGAAAGAGAGAGATAGACAGACAGGTACATAAACAGTTGGACAGACGGAAAGGTAGATATTTTATTTACCCCAAATTTATCAATATCGTAAAAAAAAAAAAAATATATATATATATATATATATATATATATATATATATATATATATATATATATATATATATATATATATATATATATATATATATATATATATATATATATATATATATATATATATATATATATATATATATATATATATATATATATATATATATATATATATCAGACGAAACTAGTAATGAAATTAAAAAGCGCACACCTCCCCAACCACACATACAGAGAAGTGACCTTTCATTTATAAAAAAAACTATATTAACTTATTCATTGTGGAAGCGTTACACAACTCTCTCTCTCTCTCTCTCTCTCTCTCTCTCTCTCTCTCTCTCTCTCTCTCTCTCTCTCTCTCTCTCTCCCTGTCTCTCTGTTTCCACGTGTTTATCCTGCTTCTCTCTCTCTCTCTCTCTCTCTCTCTCTCTCTCTCTCTCTCTCTCTCTCTCTCTCTCTCTCTGGCGTAATCAAGCGAAACAGGTCCAACAATCTCTACCTTTGCTCTCAGACACATGAAGGGAGGGCGTGTAACTTTGCAGGATAACTCAAGAGGAATGAGAGGAGGAGGTGATACATATCGAGTTGTTTGTTTCATTCATGTGACGCTTTGTGATTTGTGATCCCCTTCCCAACGCTTCATCCTGCGCCAGATAAGAACTATTGTGTCACTTCCAAAGCCACCCAGCCACCCTCCCAGCCAGCTAAACTGTCAGCCACTCAGCCAAACAGTCAGCCAGTTAACCAGTCAGTCAGCCAGCCAGCCATACCCACCCAGTCAGCCATGCCCAGCCATTCAGCCATTAAGTCACCTAGGGCAGTCATATATCTAGCTAGCCAGTTAACACAATGAAAGACGAAAAGGGCAAAGGTTATGTAGACTGTTAGGCTTTTATCATTCAGAAACCAGAAAAAAAAAAAAAAAAACAAGCAGAAATTTTTGTTGTTGAAAGGCAAGTCTCATCTCGTTCTGAAGCAGCTGAGCAGAAAAGATCAGCTTGACCACAGGCTATCTCACTCAGAAGCAAGGGTAAACAGAAACCGTAATGAGTCGCCAGGGCATCATTTGGTTGAGAACGCGAGAAATAAGCGCGCAGATCCATCATTCTCCTTCTTACACAACCTAAACTGCCCATCATCCTATCCTTCTCTTCACCAACACGCTAACAGTACCTCAGAGCCAGCACGTTCACCTCCACAGTGCTTGTATTATCCCGGCGCAGTGACAGCAACAGTTCAAAGCACCACAGTACTAGTACAATCATGACATGAGTGAGGCAAGCTTATGTACTTAACCAGGAAGTAGGTTAATTTGTTCCTATATTACGTGATAACCAGTAACGCGAGCTTGCACACAAAAGTAAGAAGTAACTAAGCTTCTTCCAGACACCAGAATAACACTTTACATTTTCTGGATCCAGCAATGGCCAATAACAACAGAGTTTATGCATCAAATCAGGAAGTTGGTCAAATTATTGCTAGAGTAAGTAATAAACAGTAGCAACACAACAGTAATACAAGCTTAGCCACTTAACCAACAAGTAAATAAGCTTATTCCAGACACAAAAATAACCCTGTACCAAACCCTGGACCAAATAAAAAGAACAGTAACACAAGTACTTCCATTTTCAAGATGCAATGTGAAAAACAGTAGAAACACAACATTAATAGGAGAGAGAGACAGAGAGAGAGAGAGAGAGAGAGAGAGAGAGAGAGAGAGAGAGAGAGAGAGAGAGAGAGAGAGAGAGAGAGAGAGAGAGAGAGAGGAGGGGAACTGCACTAAAACTCCATAAACTTCTTCAGGAAAAAAGAAAAACTGAAAAAAAGCGAATACAACAGGGAAAATTAATCGTAATTTATGCTTCTCTCTCTCTCTCTCTCTCTCTCTCTCTCTCTCTCTCTCTCTCTCTCTCTCTCTCTCTCTCTCTCTCTCTCTCTCTCTCTCTAAGTCGTTCCATTTCAATAAGATCCTGTTACGTTACACACACACACACACACACACACACACACACATTTCCTGTTTTTAGCTGATAATTATATATAAGTTGAGATAATACTGATATGGATGCTGAGAGAGAGAGAGAGAGAGAGAGAGAGAGAGAGAGAGAGAGAGAGAGAGAGAGAGAGAGAGAGAGAGAGAGAGAGAGAGAGAGTTGCTTCACACACACACACACACACACACACACACACACACACACACACACACACACACACACAGTCGATAACTGAGGAAAAATCGTTAAAATATTTCATTCCTGAAGATTCAGCTAGCGAGGAGATAAACAAACAAACATACATACATACAGACAGACAGACAGACAGACAGACAGTAGATGGGAGTAGATGGGAGTAGATGGGCCGTTGCTCTGTGACCCACAGTGAAGGCTTGCAATACACATTTCTAAACCAAACTTCTTGTCCTATCCACTCCTATGCTGATGATACCACCCTGCACTTTTCCACGTCTTTTCATAGACGTCCAACCCTTCAGGAGGTAAACATATCACGCAGGGAAGCCACAGAACGCCTGACTTCTGATCTTTCTAAAATTTCTGATTGGGGCAGTGCAAACTTGGTATTGTTCAATGCCTCAAAAACTCAATTCCTCCATCTATCAACTCGACACAATCTTCCAGACAACTATCCCCTCTTCTTCAATGACACTCAACTGTCCCCCTCTTCTACACTGAACATCCTCGGTCTGTCCTTTACTTATAATCTGAACTGGAAACTTCACATCTCATCTCTAGCTAAAACAGCTTCTATGAAGTTAGGTGTTCTGAGACGTCTCCGCCAGTTTTTCTCACCCCCCAGCTGCTAACTCTGTACAAGGGCCTTATCCGTCCATGTATGGAGTATGCTTCACATGTCTGGGGGGTTCCACTCATACTGCTGTTCTAGACAGGGTGGAATCAAAAGCTTTTCGTCTCATCAACTCCTCTCCTCTAACTGACTGTCTTCAGCCTCTCTCTCACCGCCGCAATGTTGCATCTCTAGCTGTCTTCTACCGCTATTTTCATGCTAACTGCTCTTCTGATCTTGCTAACTGCATGCCTCCCCTCCTTCCGTGGCCTCCCTGCACAAGACTTTCTTCTTTCTCTCACTCCTATTCTGTCCACCTCTCTAACTCAAGAGTTAACCAGTATTCTCAATCATTCATCCCTTTCTCTGGTAAACTCTGGAACTCCTTGCCTGCTTCTGTATTTCCACCTTCCTATGACTTGAATTCCTTCAAGAGGGAGGTTTCAAGACACTTATCCACCAATTTTTGACCACTGCTTTGACCCTTTTAGGGACTGGCATTTCAGTGGGCATTTTTTTTTATTAGATTTTTGTTGCCCTTGGCCAGTATCCTTCCTACATAAAAAAAAAAAAAACATACCACTGTCTTGCTTACAATGTAGTGTGCTACTGTAATACTTATTTATTAAGGCATCTTTGTTCCATTGTGTAAGATGTGACTGATGTAGTAGTAGTAGTAGTAGTAGTAGTAGTAGTAGTAGTAGTAGTAGTAGTAGTAGTAGTAGTAGTGGTAGTAGTAGTAGTAGTAGTAGTAGTGGCAGTAGTAGTAGTAGTAGTAGTAGTAGTAGTAGTAGTAGTAGTAGTAGTAGTAGTAGTAGTGGTAGTAGCAGTAGTAGTAGTAGTAATAGCAGTAGTAGTAGTAGTAATACTACTACTAGTAGTAGTAGTAGTAGTAGTAGCAGTAGTAGCAAGAGCAATAGTTAAATTTCTTGAGTCACCCCTGAAAGCCAATTTAAAAAGTCTACGGTGTTAGCGTGTCGTATTTCACGTACTCCTACGGTTAATATCAGGGGGTAATATTGTGAGTGGCAAAATATTAGCTTGTAGAGAAGGAAAGATTGGGCTACGAACACTAAGGAACACAAAGGCAGAACAACAAAGAACACAAGGGTTGGTGC
The DNA here is from genome assembly GCF_035594125.1 of Scylla paramamosain. Taxonomy (NCBI): domain Eukaryota; kingdom Metazoa; phylum Arthropoda; class Malacostraca; order Decapoda; family Portunidae; genus Scylla; species Scylla paramamosain. The sequence continues at coordinate 301,659 of NW_026973685.1, read as the reverse complement.
AGGAAGGCATCAAGTCTATACGTGGCAATCCCTGTACAAAACACACTTGTCTGTTTGCACCATCCTTTTAAAGGCTTCCCATTAACTCTGCACTTACAGCCTGAATAGTAGTACCTGTTCTTGGATTTTACTTATTCAGATCTTTCCTTTTTTCCCTAACGTCCTTTTTCCACTCGTGTTTCCCCTCATTATCTCCCCCTCATCCCCTCACGTTCTGGCCGCCCCTCCCCTCGCCCACCCTCCCTCTGTCCCTTTTTCCCAGTACTAAAAATTGCGTCAATTCTCGTCTGCTTCTTTGTTTCTCCCTTTTTTATCCATTAGTTATACCAAATGTTCTCGGGAAAATGGAACTGGAGGAGGAGGAGGAGGAGGAGGAGGAGGACACATGGAGGAGGAGGAGGACAGAAGAGGAGGAGGAAGAGGAGAATTTTGTGAGGCAGAAGTAAGCCAAAGATGATGTGTCCATTAATTTTGTTTTCGATTCTTTTGCTGCTCTTTGTTTTCCTGTTGTGTGTGTGTGTGTGTGTGTGTGTGTGTGTGTGTGTGTGTGTGTGTGTGTGTGTGTGTGTGTGTGCCCTCCCCCTCCACGTAGCGCTTGCATCTTTGACACACTGGACAAGTCTCCAGGCGGCGGCAGGAAACTGGGTCTTTCTTTCTTTATTTTTGTCGTTTCCACAACCCTTCCCTCTCTTTTGCCTCACTCGCCCAATGCTGCAGAACGAAGGGATGGATAAAAGGCATACCAGACTTTTCTATATACATGAAAACAAAACAAAAAACAGCTGTTGCTCCAAAATATGATGAATAAACGGTAGTATACTGAAAAAAAAAGTTTGTGTATGTAAACTTTTCTTTACTTCCCTAATACTGCAGAATGAATGGTTCAATAAAAATAGATAAAGCTAGAATAGACAACACTATACACATGATACAAAAAATAACAGCTGAGTCTCTAAATATGATTAATACAAAAGAACACACACAAAAAAAGTAATTGCAAATATGAAATGTCTTCCGTAGAACAATTTAATCTTTTCAGTCTCGTTATCATATGTTGTTGTGTAGATCATTAATTTTTCGTCGACTTTTCTTATCGGATGATGAAATTCGTGCAAGTGAAAAATGAAATAATGACATGACTAGGAAGGGAAGGGTGATATATTGAAATTTCCTGCCTCAAACTTTCCTTGTCCACTTGTGTCTAGAAATGTGATGGTTTGTGCTTGGGTACGTCTCTCTCTCTCTCTCTCTCTCTCTCTCTCTCTCTCTCTCTCTCTCTCTCTCTCTCTCTCTCTCTCTCTCTCTCTCTCTCTCCATCAGTTCTTCCTTTCTCCATCCATCCATCCTTCCCTTTCCCTCCTATACATTACTCCTCCCTCCATCATTTCCCTCCATCATTCCTTCCTCCCTTTCTTCTCTCCCTTTCTTTCTAGCTCTTCTTCGTCCTCCATCCATTCCTTCTTTCTCTGTCTTTCCATTCATACTCTTCCTCCCAATTTTCCCTCTTCCTTTCCTCTTCTTCCTTTTCTCCATGCATTCCTCCTCCCTCTATCCATTCCTCTTACTCTTATCTTTCCTTCCTTTTCTCCTCTTCCTTTTCTCCCATCCATTCATCCTCCCCCTTCTCCCCTCTCCCTTCATCCATTCCTCCTCCTCTTCTCCCCTCTCCCTTCATCCATTCCTCCTCCTCTTATCCTTCTCTCCTTTTTCTTCTCTTTCTTTTATCCCATTTATTCCTCCTGCCCCTATCCATTTCTTCTCCTCCCTTTCTCCTCTCCCTTCTTCTTCCTTCTGTCCCTCCCTCTCCCACTCCTCTCTCCTCCCTCCCTCTACCACGAGACGTCAATATATCAGTGAGGTCTTTGGCGTTGTGTTATCTCTGTCGCTGGTGTGGCCAATTCCTTATCAGTTCCCATGATTGCCGCCTCTCTGTTGTACTGCGTGGGTGTGGAAGGATGTGGAGTGGATGGGTGGATGTGTGTGTTAAGGGGTATGTGGTTTCGTAGGTGGGCGGGTGAGTGTTGGATGGGTCGGTGTAGGTGGGTTTGTGGGTGAGTGGGTGGGTGTGTGTGTGCATAAGTGTGTTAATGAGGTAATGGTGATTTTCCATAGTTAATGGTAGGTTGTTTTGTTGTACTCGTATATTTTGTGCTTGTTATCTTAACTATTATTTTCTTTGTGTTTGTTTGTTTATTGTTCGTTTGTAAGAGTAACTTATGTCTGTAAACAAAAATAACGTTAAGACATCATCATTATCATCATCAATAATAACACAACAACAACAACAACAACAACAACAACAACAACACTTACGACCACCACCACCACCACCAACAACAACAACAACAACAACAACAACAACAACATTTAGCCCACCCCAAGCCTTCGTTGCCTCCCCTCATAGCTTCCCTCACCCAAACCTCCACAAACACAACCCCCTCTTCCCCCTTCACCCTTCTCTCCTCCCCTTTCCCCCTTCCAGTTGTTATGTTGGTTAGTGTAAGCTTAGGTTAGGTTACGATAGGTTAGGTTAGGTTAAATTAACTTAGGTTAGGATATTAAGTTAGGTTAAGTTAGCTTAGGTTAGGTTTGGTTAGGTTCCGATACGTTTGGTTAGTTCATGTTATGCTAGGTTAGGTTTGGTTAAGTTTGGATATGTTAGGTTAGGTTAGGTTAGGTTAGGTATCAGGTTGTCAGTCTTTTGTCTAGTTCTTTCCTGAGCTGTTATTTTATTTTATTTATTTTTTAGTTTTGTTAAGGTAGTTTGCGGAGAAAGAGGAATGAGAGGAGAAACATGAATACGAGAAGAAAAGGAACAATAGGAGAAAGAGGAGTAGTAGTGTGTGTGTGTGTGTGTGTGTGTGTGTGTGTGTGTGTGTGTGTGTGTGTGTGTGTGTGTTACTGGAATTTGTCTGTCAAAGAAATGTGAGTGTTTAATTACTGATCACCAGAAACTTTATACATTAATAACATCGTTTCATTACTAATTATTATTGTTATTTAATTTAGTTACCTGTCACTTTGCAACACACACACACACACACACACACACACACACACACACACACACTGACATAACAGTGATGCGACATAATGAGTCTTTCCTCACTACAGACCATCCGATAACCGAGAGAGAGAGAGAGAGAGAGAGAGAGAGAGAGAGAGAGAGAGAGAGAGAGAGAGAGAGAGAGAGAGAAACCCTTCCATGGTACATCCTCTAGCAACTGTCCCCCATCTCCTCTCTCTCTCTCTCTCTCTCTCTCTCTCTCTCTCTCTCTCTCTCTCTCTCTCTGGCGGCGGTTCATATTTCAAAGGTAATGGCTCCGTTCGGCAGCTTCTATCCGCACTGCAACATTCATTCTCTCTGGCAAGAATTGGGTTCGGAGCGCCTTGGTTTGATGAGATGGCGGGCCTTCGTGTGGTGTGGTGTGGTGCGGTGTTGTCTTGTACTATGTCTTGTCTTGTTTTGTCTGGTGTGGTATCATCTGCTGTGCTCTGTTCTTGTTTGGTCTTGTTTGGCCTTGTTTTGTTTTGTTTGGTCTGGTGTGGTTTGGTCTGGCTTGGTCTGTCGCGGCGCCTTCTTTAGTCTTCTTGTCTATTGTGGTCTTCCCTGGTCTTATATGGTATGGGTTTGTTTTTGTCTTAGTTTGTTTTGTCTTGTTTTCTTTTGTTTCTGGTATGGTGTGGTGTGGTGTGGTGTGGTATAGTGTGGCGTTGCTCCTCTTTTGGTCTCCTTGCGCAGTTAATGATAGCGGTAAATTAAGCCGGTCTGGTGCCTCGTCAATGATCTGTTGATAATGGGAATGCGTGTGATATTAAGTGCTTCTCAATAATGGATGTAAAAATAATAATAGTTTCATTGTGCAACTTTGGGGTCCGGACATTACAGAAGCAGAATGTAAATGAATAAATGATAATGCTCAGTAAGTGGGTCTTAAATAATTATAAGCTCATAAGCAGGCTAGGAGTTGGTTAATAAAAAGTTTAATTCGTCTAAAAACGCCGTTATTTGGTTCAAAGCCGCGTTATTCCGCTCACAACAGCTGTACCCGGCTCAGAGGAGAGGTACTCGGCTCACAACAAAGGAATTTGGCTCACAGCAGTTTTTTTTTTTTGTGATGGAGATTTGGTTCTGAGGGGAGGAATTTGGCTCACAACAACAGTAATTGCCTCAGAGGGGAGGAACACGGCTCGCAACACCTGAAATTGGCTCACTACTGCGGTACTTGGCTCATAATAAGTTTTCATCTTAACATTACCTTTTTTTTTTTTCATACAACACAGCTTTTTTTCAGCTAAGTAAGAAATTCAACTTAACACGAGTAAAGATTGTAGATAATTCAACAGGAACGTTATTTTTACATCACAATAAGGAAACGAAGAATTTTTTTTTTTACTCAATACGAATAAGAATTGTATATAATTTCCAGCATAATTTTACTTCATAATAAGGTAAAAAAAAAAACGCGATTTCCACCCCACTGCTTATCAGGTCCAGGAATCGCACGCAGGTCCCTTATCCCCACGTGTCCACCTCACCTGGGAACACCTGTCCGGCCTGCCCCCTTTTTCACCTGCTCCCCGCCCCACGTGGCCTGATGGACCGGTTAATTAGCGTAAATGGGCGTGTTTGTGTTCCACCGTGGGGGAGGGAATGTTTTGTGTGCATGTGTGTGTGTGTGTGTGTGTGTGTGTGTGTGTGTGTGTGTGTGTGTGTGTGTGTGTGTGTGTGTGTGTGTTACAGTCAAGAAATAAAGTAAGAGATTATGTACTAGTTTGTAATTTTCTCTCTCTCTCTCTCTCTCTCTCTCTCTCTCTCTCTCTCTCTCTCTCTCTCTCTCTCTCTCTCTCTCTCTCTCTCTCTCTCTCTCTCTCTCCCTTCGGTCTCTTTCCTTCCTTTCTACTCCCATTTTCTTTTCTTCCTTCTTTCCTTCCCGCGTCTTCGTGTGTGTGTGTGTGTGTGTGTGTGTGTGTGTGTGTGTGTGTGTGTGATTCTATGTACGTATATTTATGGTGTAAAAGGGTTGATGACTGTGTGCTGTAATTATGAAATTTATCAAGATGAGAGAGGTAGGTGGTGATGGCACAGAGAGAGAGAGAGAGAGAGAGAGAGAGAGAGAGAGAGAGAGAGAGAGAGAGAGAGAGAGAGAGAGAGAGAGACTTTGATTTAGTAAGGCGCGAGACCGGATCTTCCCCAGTGATAGTGAGACGGACACCTAACAAGATAGGACGGGCGGCCATTAGCGGCGGCGCCCACGACTTAAGGATGGTCTCTGACGGGGGGCGTGTGGGGGGCGTGGGGGAGCCAGGTCAGTACCGCAAGGAGAGTCATCGCTATCACACACACCACGCTACGATCTCTTTGTTATGAACCCCGCCCCCCCCACGCCCCAAAGTCCACCCCACCTACGCCAGCGCCCCAGTTACTGCTGACGGAGGGGGAGCAAGAGGAGGAGGTGGTTTAAATTTCGTGGTTTTGGTTTAGTGGAGTACGAGAGAGAGAGAGAGAGAGAGAGAGAGAGAGAGAGAGAGAGAGAGAGAGAGAGAGAGAGAGAGAGAGAGAGAGAGAGAGAGAGAGAGTGATAACTTTTGAAATATACCGCCACCACCACCACCACCACCACCACCACCACCTCCTCCTCCTCCTCCTCCTCCTCCTCCTCCTCCTCCTACCCTCCTCCATCACACCTGGCGGGAGGAACAGGTGGCAAGGTATTATCCACTAACATCTTCCACCCACCTCCCCGCTCCTAACCCCCCCAGCATACATAAACAGCCCAAATTCAACCCTTTAGTTCCTCTCCTTGCCTCCCTTCATCCTCCCTTTGTCTCGACCCTCAACCCTTTAGACACGAGCATAGAGCATTCACACACACCGGGAATTCTTTATGTGGGTTGATGAGTGGGTTTCGATAACAAGAGAGGGTGTTTTGATGCCGTGTGTGGTGTTGTGGTGTTCGTGGTGTGGTGTTTGGTGGTGTCTGGTGTCTTGAAGCGAGATAAATTTAAAACATGACTAGCGAGGTTAGATGAGGAAAATTGAGGCTCTCTCTCTCTCTCTCTCTCTCTCTCTCTCTCTCTCTCTCTCTCTCTCTCTCTCTCTCTCTCTCTCTCTCTCTCTCTCTCTCTCTCAAATATTAACTCCTACAAAAGAATCATTGAATTAAGCTGAAAGAGTTATTTTAAGGTCAAAGGAAGGGTGTGAGGTCAGGTCAGGATTAAGCAGGGTCAGCGAGGGTCAGGGACAGGTCGGTTTGGAACGTTAATAGACAGGGTTGGGTTAATTTGAGTCAAGTTTTCGACGTTTAAAGTTTTCGATGTTTAAAGCTTGTTTGTTTATTTTTGTTTGTTTGTTTTGGTGTGTGTGTGTGTGTGTGTGTGTGTGTGTGTGTGTGTGTGTGTGTGTGTGTGTGTGTGTGTGTGTGTGTGTGTGTGTGATTATTGTTGTTTGTTTGTTTGTTTGTTTGCTTGCTTTTTCTTCTTCCCTGCTCTGCTCTGGTGATAAGGTAGGACCACAACCACCACCACCATCACCACCACCACCACGAGCCTTCCTTTCCTGTGTGTGTGTGTGTGTCGCTTCGCTAACACGACTCAAACACTCGGCAGCAACTCGTGTTTGGCTGTCAAGATTCTAAGGACCATCTTGAGAAGCTTTTTGCCACATCTTCACTACTAATGAGAGTGAGAAAAAAAACGCCTCTGAGCTTACACGAGTATTTAAGGATATTTTTACGGTTCTAGTGACTGATTAACGACATTTTTATATTACTAACTGGTGAAACTGTCGAGGGAACCCGCCAAATCATCTGTGACCTTGGAAAATGGTCGTGGTGGCAGAGCAAAGCCTATTGGAATACAACTCTGACACTAAACAGGGCGACTCAAGTACTGTAGTATGCTGGTGGTGGTGGTGGTGGTAGTGGTGGTGGTGGTGGTGGTAGCTGTTGCCTCACCCATAAAATAGAGAGAAAAAAAAGAGAAAAATAAGACTGAAAAAAGTTGAGAAGGGGAAAAATTAAACAAGAAAAAGAAAATCTCTGGTACAGTAAAGCAATAAGCCTGCCTGCCCCCCCGCCCCTCTCTCTCTCTCTCTCTCTCTCTCTCTCTCTCTCTCTCTCTCTCTCTCTCTCTCTCTCTCTCTCTCTCTCTCTCTCTCTCCCCACGAACTTTCGGCCCCCCAAGTCTCCTGAGGAATGATAAGGATGCTGGCGAAGGGAATGATTAACGGGAAGAAAGAAAAGACGATGATAATGAAGACAAACAGAAAATGAAAAAAAAAGTAAGAGAGAGAGAGAGAGAGAGAGAGAGAGAGAGAGAGAGAGAGAGAGAGAGAGAGAGAGCGAGGGACAGTAATAATCTCCACCACCCTCGTTAATGACCCAGCTAATCCCCCTCCCCCCCCCTCCGCTCCTCCCCTTAATCCACCACCACCGCCACCACCACCACCACCACCACCACCTCACTGTTACCAAGTCCAGTACTCACCGAAACGGTTTATTCTCTCAGCAAGACAATTTTCGAAGCCCACAGAGATGATTAGCCTGGTTCTCAAGGGTGTTTCTCCTATTAATAACATAGAAAGCTGATCAGTCTGCCACCAGAACCGTAAAATTACCTTTAAATTAGTGTCGCTTCAACTACAGCCTTTTAAATGTAGTGAAAGTTCAGAACAGGACTTTCAGGATACGGTGTTTAGTCGCCCATTGATCAGACAACCAGCTTTTGTAACCGTGATATCTGCCTAAGCCGCCCTGACACAGCTGACGGGACGCTGGTCGGACGCACGCGCTGCCTCAACACCGGAGAAGTTTGCAGGTCACCAAGCAAGCAGGTAGGCAGGCAGGCAGGCAGGCAGGGGGTGAGTGGAGCAGTGTAGGCCTCATCTTTGACGTAACAACAGACAGTGAAGGATAAGCGGAGAAGCGTTTTGGTATTTGTAAGTTGTAATGCTTGTGTTGTGGTTATTGATGTTACTGGTGGTGGGGGAGGGGGGGGAGGTAATGCGCGCGCACACACACACACACACACACACACACACACACACATACACACACACACACACCGTCACTTCCACTACCAGTAACATCATAAGCAACACAAGACGCTTAACACCACCACCATCACCATCACCATCACCACCACCACCACCGCCGCCGCCGCCGCCAGAGCTTAAATGAGGTGCCTTTAAAACATCTGAATGAGTTTAGCACTGTCTGAAGTGGCAGCGGGAACCAGGATGTGAGAGAAGGATGGGAACCCGCTCACCTCTCACTCTCCCCTCTCCCAGCTCTCCCAGCGCTCTCCCAGGTGAATAGGTAAGACAAGGTGACTGATGCATCTCTGAGCCTGTAAATCTTGAAAACCAATATAATATCATTAACCTTTCAGGCGTTTTACTTATTTATTTATTTTTTTTTTTTACAGTAATCTATAAATTTCAAACACATTTATTTTTTGTATCATTCTCTTAAAAGACAAAAACTTCTTGTCCTCCCGTTTTCTTTTTCAAGGTAAACTTTTTTTTTCTTTATCTTCTAATTGATTTTTTTTTCCAGAGAGGGAGGGAGAAACTGTGCACCTCCTGCCTTAGACTCGTCACCCTTGCTGGCCACCCTTCCTCCCCTGGTGTGCTCCTCTCTCTCTCTCTCTCTCTCTCTCTCTCTCTCTCTCTCTCTCTCTCTCTCTCTCTCTCTCTCTCTCTCTCAGGACCATGTTCCAAAACACTGCGCCGCAATCACCACTTTCAGAAGTCTGTGGTTGAGGCTACACAAACTTTTAATGGTGTTTTTACAGTTGTAGTGGCAGATTAACAAGATTTCTTTATTATTAACAAGCGGAATGGTCTTGAGAACCAGGCTAATTTATCTGTGTGGCCTTGGAAAACAGTCGTGGTGAGAGCGTCCACCATCACCACCACCACCACCACCAGTCCACGTGTCCCTGCCCCACAGTTAATTAATCCCAGCATCACGTGGCACTCTAAGCAACACCGATAACTCTTCCTCGAGGTCCCTGCCGTGCGCGCGCGTAATAATAATAATAATAATAATAATAAACGGTTTATTATTTAGGCAGTTGACAAACTGAAAATGTACATAGTGTGTGTGTGTGTGTGTGTGTGTGTGTGTGTGTGTGTGTGTGTGTGTGTGTGTGTGTGTGTGTGTGTGTGTGTGGGGGGGGGGGCGGAGAGGGTAGTAAGGTATAGACAGAAGCGAGAGAGGAAGGGACGTCTTAAACACACACACACACACACACACACACACACACACACACACACACACATACACAGGTGCAGACAACAGCTCGGGCGTCTCCCTTGTTACAGGCAATACAAGACAGTAATGGCCCACTTTTGCTAATAAAACGGCAGCTGAGTGCCACCCTGACTGCCGCACCTGAGGGCACATGTGGGGACAGCCTTGAGGGCCACACCTGAAGGACACACCTGAGGTACACCTGCTCTTGTGCAATCTGTCACCTTTTCCACTGATCTGCTGCATAACAGTGCCACCCTCTAGGTACAAAGGCAGGCCACAAGACATGCTAAGCGGGGTCTCCAGCCTGAGGTGATCGCGGCCCTGGTGGCCTACACGGTCACATGGGAGTGTTCGTTAGCGTACTAACCCTGACGCGGCGCCGAGGTGGAGCGCTTTTGGCTACGGGAAGACGTCCACTTGGTTGCGCTTCGCCTTCCATCAGTAACATAATTTTATCAGTGAAGTACAAACAGAAAACGAATTTAGATATTTGTTTGGTGCCGATCTGTCATTCCTCTATTCGTGTATTGCTCTCTGAGTCGTAAATATAATTAGTGTTGACTCCTTTCATTAACACACTTCTATGAGCCTAGTTATACAAGCTACATCACTTGAGCAAAACTGAGTAAGCTGCTACATAATAAACAATCAAACAACAACAAAAGTATGTCTGGTGAAGGACAAACAGGAAAATAAACCTTGCACTTCAGCCTTTCATCTCATAAACAAGATACATGTGAACTCTTTCAGCGCCATATTTCAAAGACCCTTATTATGGCTCCTACAGTGTGACAGGGAAAATGTATACGTGCAAGCGTTCTTATTTGCGTAGACTCAGTAAGCTTGCTACACTGTGAACAGGGAAACATTATTTTGTCCGCGGAAGTGGAAACGATAAACTTAAGTATCTGTTTGGCATAGCTTCACCACTGGAACCTTCTGAGCCAGGAACAAGATTACCTGGGGTTCTTTCTTCACCCTAATTATGCTCCCAAAAATGTAGGAAAAAAAATGCAACCTAACTCATTGCCGCAGACTGAGTTTTCTTAACACACCACGAATAAATAAACAACACAGCATGTATGCCCAGCGGAGGACACACAGATAAATAAACTTTGAGCATTTGTTTGATAGAGACTCTAAGCCTTTCCAGTCACAAACAAGGCAAGGTGTGGGATTCTTCAGCATCACCGTTGTAATTATAAAGCTTTGTCATGCCTCCACAACAGTACAACAACGATTCACTAAACTTGTTACACTATAAGGAAATAAACCTCTCTTACCGAACAATAGATATTTTTTTAAACACTCAATTTTTTTTTATTTTTATATAATAGGGTTTTAAAGTCAAGGCCAGCAAAAATAATAATAATAATAATAATAATAATAATAATAATAATAATAATAATAATAATAATAATAATAAAGGCTCACTGAGAATGCCACTCACCAAACTGACAAGAAAAGTTATCGAAAATTATAATAAAAATCATCTTATGTCTGCCGCGATTGGTAAACAAAAATAAATAAATAAATAAACAAATAAAAACACAACAAGATTTGAATGTTGTGTAGTATCACTCTTTGCCCATAATCCAGTATACTGTGCTCACTCGTATTGTATTCCACTAGTACTACATCCACTAACAACAATGATACTAACTGTTATAGCTTCATTTCCATCTATACTCAACTTCCTCTGCCTCTGTTACGATTTCCATCCTTAGGGTCACTAGAAACACCAACACGGCTGCCCGGACGGTCTTCACGCCCCAGCCAGCCTTGCCTACCCCTTAAATAAAGTCAAAACAACAGCACTGGATCTGAATCAAGCGTACACACAATGCACAGCTTCTGGTGGACCAATGAACACGGCCCTAACACTTCAATGAAAACGAGACATGCCCGACACTTACCGCCACAATTAAGACACACTCACTTAACTGTGAAGTGAGTGTGAGTTAAAGTGTTAAGTTAAAGTGTTAAGTGTTAAGTTAAGACTTCAGGGCCACACACAGTTAAGGGCTTCAGTTTAGGGGCACACTTCAGGGACATACCTCGCCGTCAGTCTTACCTACAGATAGAAAGGAAGAGATATAATTAGCGAGTGTGGGTGGATCGGGAAACGAGTCTTGAATGTTACCCTGTGTGTGTGTGTGTGTGTGTGTGTGTGTGTGTGTGTGTGTGTGTGTGTGCGCGCGCGCTGTCCCCTCACTCTCTCTTTCCCTTTCCACCTAACTCTTCACAAAATGGCAGCTGTGCGTGGTAGTAAAATGGTGAGCGGCTCTCTCTTTCTCTTTCTCTCTCTGACTCACGCATCCCAGTCCTTCACTATTATCTCCAGGCGGACAATCCACTATTAAAACTACATATTTAGAAATCTCCAGTTAGCCAATTAGAGCAATACTACTCGTGCTTTCCCCCAAATCTCCCACAATCATTTGCTAAAGTTATGCAGAAAATATTATAACGTAAAAAAGTATATACGGTTTAAGGTGGGAAGGAAGGACAGAATACATACCATTAAATTATCAAATGCACTTGTATTAACAACATCTAGTCTTCATAATGGCTGAAGTTACCTCATCTCCGTGCTCCAAGAAACATGATGCTCTCTCTCTCTCTCTCTCTCTCTCTCTCTCTCTCTCTCTCTCTCTCTCTCTCTCTCTCTCTCTCTCTCTCTCTCTCCTCTCTCTCTCCTCTCTCTCTCTCTCTCTCTCTCTCTACCTCTCTCCACACAACAGTAACCAGTCCTCCCCGAAAAAAGGTGGAGGCACATGACCAGTGAAACTATTCCCAGCGAGGCTCCATCACATGAGAAATTGTCAACACACAAGTACTGGCAGCTTTACACGAGTGAGAAGGAAACCAAAAGCACGATTGCAGCAGAGGCGCTCTTCATACATTTACTTACATACGTGATGAGTGCTCATTGGCAGCGGCACCAGCATCACCAAGACTTGTGAGCACACCTGGCGCTTCTCTAAAATTGAGCATCCAAGAATTATCAACATTACTTCAGATTATTTTGTAGACGAGCGCAGCAGTTCCCAGCCACAGTTCATCAATACACTGCAAACCAAGGAATCGTTATTGACCTGCCTATGACCTACACACACTGGCGCTTCTCTAAAAACCGACATTCACCGATCATGAATATTACCCACTCTTCAGATTGTGTTGTAACCGAGCACATCATTTCCCAGCCGGCAGCTCATGGATACAGTGAAGGTCCAAGGAGATGGAGTTTTCAATGCACTTCTCGTGATAATTTTGGACTTGCCTTTGAAGTGTTTTCTCTAGGGTCTGGTGACTTTAGTGAGCTTTTCTTTGCCAGTTCTTGTTGTCCTTGGCCAGAACCATTTTTAAGTCTTTTATCTCTGCCGGTTCCCCTGTCACCTGTCTTCTAAGGAACTGGTTCTCAAACAGAGTGGTGAATGACTCAGTAATCAGGTTGTTAGTGGCCGAACTTTAAAAGATTGGGCAAACTTTATGGGTGGGGATGATAGGTGAAAATAGGTAAGCTTAAAATTGGGGACCGGCCACGAGTAGGCACGATGACCTCTTTTTTCTTTACGATTTTATGGAAAACATGATAGAATATAAACTTTTTTTTTATACTGGACCATATTACCATTTCGAATCGGGTCACATTGGGTTATTCTGTCCAAGGTTCTTCACAGCACTCCGAAGAACACCATCAAAAATGAAAAGTTCAGTAGTTTCTTTGTTAAATCATGTTATAATTTTGAGTCACATTGATTTTATATTCATTTGTACATCAGCCCGTGTGTGTGTGTGTGTGTGTGTGTGTGTGTGTGTGTGTGTGTGTGTGTGTGTGTGTGTGTGTGTGTGTGTGTGTGTGTGTGTGTGTGTGTGTGTGTGTGAGTTGTGTGCGCGCGTCAATAATTGTTGTGGTGTATTTATTGAAGCAAGCTTTCATTACATAGGAATAACAGGATTAATAACAATCATCGAGAACACAAAAAGTCGCGTCATTTGAAAACAATGCACCGTAAAAAAAAAAAGGTCATAACTCCTTTATAAAAAAAAAAAAAAAAAAAAAAAACGCCTAAATATTTTTTATAGCTGTACAATTCAATTAACAATGAGCTTTTTTTTTTTTCCTTCATGCAGTGGGAGGGGAGCAATTAATATAAACGAGATCAAAGGAAAAGACCAGACTTTCCTGATCCACTGAAGAACGGAATGTTAAGAGAAAGATCCTTTCCTTATGATTCATGTAAATGTTGAGCTGCAAGATTGTTAAGTTAGTAGATTTGTTAAAAGAAATACACACACGCATCACAGTACACTTATTTTTAACGATCTGTAAGGACAAGGTCACATTGTTTTCTGGTCACTGAAGGACGGAAGGTTAACAGAAACATTTTCTTCCTTATGATACCTGGAAATTCTGAGCTGCAGGAAAGTGAAGTTAGTGGATTTATTAAAACACACACACACACACACACACACACACACACACACACACACACACACATATGACAGTATACGTATAATGATCTCTAAGGTTATAGTGAATCTGATAATTACTGAAAACTGTATCCTGACAATGCGCAATTCTGATTTATTTTCACTAGTTATTAACCTCTCTCTCTCTCTCTCTCTCTCTCTCTCTCTCTCTCTCTCTCTCTCTCTCTCTCTCTCTCTCTCTGCCGTTAGAGAATACGATGGTTTGCATTTTCCTGAATAAAATCATTCTCCTGCAGGTTGCCGGTTCAGCCACACCATTTTAGGCGGGTGCTGACTTCGCTATCCACTCCGCCCCCCCCCCCCCCCACTCCACTCCGCTGCACTACATCCACCACACAGCAGCCACACACCCGCCACACACCTGCCTCACATCCACATAAATGAATTACGTGGAAATAGTGA
>NW_026973685.1:275000-282500 GCF_035594125.1 Scylla paramamosain | reverse complement strand
TCGTTTCCTATGAGAATATACACACGTAAGGCTGGTTATTGGGTGTCAACGTGGGAATGAGACCTGGTTGTGACTAGACTACAAGGTAAAAAGCATATGCTTCCTGTAAGTAACGTAGTGTGTGTATGTGTATATGTGTGTGTAGGTGGTGGGTGTGTGTTTGTATACGAACCACAACTCCTTCATAATAACTGAAGCTCGAACTCGGCTCATCTTTATACAAATTTCACTCACTCGTCCACACAATATCCCACCACTAAAAAGGAATTGCCGCGGCTACTTTTGTCACTCCGATTCCGCCATAAGACCTGCATTTTCTACAGTCCGTCCCATATAGCACTGAAACACGAGTCTCCGGAACTTCGTAACTGCAGGAGCCCGGAAAAAAACGGCTTCCCTTAACAGGATATGGAGAATGCCTTAGAGCCTCATGACATCCGGGCAAACGTACGTGGGGACCTCTCTCTCTCTCTCTCTCTCTCTCTCTCTCTGTAAGTTGCAGAGAGAGAGAGAGAGAGAGAGAGAGAGAGAGAGAGAGAGAGAGAGAGAGAGAGAGAGAGAGAGAGAGAGAGAGAGAGAGAAATGAGATCATTTTCTTGTTTGTGTGACCTCCAAGTGCGCGGGGCTTTGATGTAAGAATACGTTTTTGATCTTGCTTCACAAAGGTTGAGGCTCCTCTCATAAAACTGGTCCTTAGAACGCACTGCTCAAGATAACGATGCGACGCTTGGCTCTCTCAAAGCACAGGAAGCATATTAATTTATTGATAAGCCTTATCATTCCTTTAGGCTATTCTAAATCATTTTACATGATCGTTATTTGAATGATATTATCTTTTATTTTAATATAGTTTTCTTTACTTTTTGTCCCATGACAGTAGTGACGTAGAAATCTCGTTTATGTCCACTGAAGCTGTAAAAACACACTAAAAAATCCGTACAGCTTCAACTAGAGCCTCTTGAATGTCGTGGAGGAGCGATGCAGAAGTGTTTCAGAATATACTAATTCCTAGTTGGGCGGTGACATCCCACGCCACTCCACACAGAATGAGCGCGAGCGGAACTCCGGCTGCCGAGTGTCGCGTGTCCCTGACAGCTAGCCACAGTTTTCACACAACGAAATTCAGAGTGCCAAAAATTCCCTTCCGCGGAGAAAATAAAGTCAGAATAAAAATGTATAGTGTGGGGAGGCAGGGGTGAGGAGTGACGCTCCGCAATGATGGAGGAGGAGGAGGAGGAGGAGGAGGAGGAGGAGGCACTGACAGAGGCGAGAGGGGGACGAGTGGATGAGAAGGAATAGAAGGATAAAAGGTATATAATAATGGCAATGATGATGATGATGATGATGACAATGATGGTGGTGGTGGTGGTGGTGATGATAATAAAATAAAGAAATAATGACAAAAATGGCTGAAAAATGGCTGAAAAGAATAAACCACGAAAATAAGCATGCTTTGATTAAGAGAAGGAAGAGGAGGAGGAGGAGGAGGAGGAGGAGGAGGCGACGGCGTGACGGCTGCACTGGAAAGAAGCAGAAGCGGGAACGCATAGGCTTATTATTCTCACAAAGTCAGAATCAAGTAAGTGAACTGACACAACACGAGTAGCAACAAATATCTGTTTTATTTCAGAAGCGTTCGCTCGTGTGTGTGTGTGTGTGTGTGTGTGTGTGTGTGTGTGTGTGTAGGTGTGGGTACGAAAGAAAATATTTGCAAGTACACATAAAAAAACATAAGGATATTTTTTTGTCTTTTTCGAGGTTTTGAATGTGTGTGTGTGTGTGTGTGTGTGTGTGTGTGTGTGTGTGTGTGTGTGTGTGTGTGTGTGTGTGTGTGTTAAGTGTGTAGGTGGGGGTACGAAAGTAAATATTTGCATGTACACAAAAAAATAACAAGTTCATTTTTTGTCTTTTCTATGTTTTGAATCAATCTAAGAGACTTTAATATAAGAATTAAGCATTTTTGGAGTTGTAAGCGAATTAATGAAGCAGCAAATATCTATAAGTGAATAGATTCCTATCACCAGAATCACACTTGCATTTCCAGGAGGCAACAAATCACATTAGCACACTCATCACTCACTGTCAGTCACCATGCGCTATACTGGAGCCGCTTCACAATTATAGGAATGCATGCTTTTTATTTTTTATGTGGAGGAAATTGGTCAAAAAGCCGAGTTTTTTTTTTTTTCCTCCCACACTAGTTTATACATTAATTTACTACGTATTGTTGTGTTTGAATACTGTTAATATTCTGTGCTGTACAATTATTACTGCCCGCTGGATGTACAGTGTTGTATTCAGTTCCCTTGTCACAAATTTCTGATTAATTTAAAGTTTTTTTTTTTTATTTGAATTGATAAAATGCAAAACCTGACATGGAGTAATGCATTGAGATTTTTTTCCTCTTTTTTTTTTTTTTCTCAACAGAAAGAGGAAAAAGTTACAAAGGAAAGGAAAATAAGGTAAAATGTAAACTCAGAATCTTGTCCCCTCTCCTCTCTTTCCTCCCATTTATATCCACGATGAGAAGAATCTAAAAGTACCTAAACACATACGTCCTGCCTTCCCGTGCCTTAGCAAACACCTTCAGACACCTTCAACAAGACAGGTATGCCGGTATAAACTTTGTCTTTCAGAGGGAAGGCATTACTGTCACACTCCGTATTACTATTACCTGCTCGCTACCATCACTATCGCCTCACCAGGCCCATTCCCAGTCTTTTCTTACCGTTACCACACGCGCCACAACCACCTGAGGTACCCGCCCGCTTCACTGACAAGTAGCGGCAAGGTATCTGAATTTTTTGCCTCATAAATTACCTTCCCAGTGCAAGAGGCTTTTTCTGTCCACTTAACTCAACAAAACTGGGCGAAACTAAACACACTTCTCTTGCCTCGACAAACTCAACGCCCTCTATACCAGGTGTGTGGTGTTCCTGTGCCTCCTCCTGCTACTGTACTCTTCAAGGCAAGTGGAAAATTTAACGGTGATCTTGCAAAGTTTATATCTTGGCATAAATATCTACTTTTAGCCTACTTATGAACGTGTATGAAAAGAAATGTACAATGCCCGACTAGAAAATGAGAAGAGTGTATTTGTGTATGTTCCGAATGTTTTAAAACCACAAGTTATTTCAGTAACCATCAAGACTCGTCAAGTACCTTTCACGCGACTGGAGACCGAGACTATCATTGTAAGTGGCTACAGATCCGCCGCCATTGTTATTCTGTCAGTGTTACTAAACTGAGTCGAATAGCATCGTTAGTCCCTCAACCACCTGGAGAGTCTGCCTTGCTTCTATTATCATCGTTATTCTGTTCATCTTACTAAATTGAGTGGAGCAGCATCACTGTTCCTTCCACCACTCACTAAGAAGGCGAGTCTGACTTGCTTCTATTACCATTGTTATTCTGTTCATCTTACTAAATTGACAAGAGCAGCATCATTCCTTCTACCAACTCACTGAGAATCACTGGAGAATCACCTTACTTCTGCTATCATTGTTACTTTGTTCACCTTAGTAAACTGAGCAGAGCAGGAACATTATTTCCCCCACCATCTCACTGAGTACCCTGGGGCGTCTTCCTTATTCAGTTCTTACCCTTTCATACAAACTGAACTCCTTCTGAGAGGCAAAATCAAGACCTGAGGACTCCTCGCGACCTTAAGTGACCCTCTTCTCATTGAGATTCCTCCAGTGTTCGCATTTTTGGGGAGCGACATTTAGCGAGCTTTTGCCTCATTTTTGTTTTTCTTAATGCTCGGCTGACCTCCTTTCATTATGTGTGTGTGTGTGTGTGTGTGTTGTGTGTGTGTGTGTGTGTGTGTGTGTGTGTGTGTGTGTGTGTGTGTGTGTGTTAAAGATGGATGGATAGATCAATAGTTGTTAGAATAGGCGTTCAGTCTTCTGCGCCTTCCTCAGTCATAACCATTGCAAGCATGTCTTCTTTCACTCCATCCATAAATCTCTTCTTCGGCCCTCCTATCTTTCCACTGCCGGGTAGATCCATCTTTAGCGTCCTTCTCCCTACGTGCACCTCATTGCTCTCCTTGAGACGCCCTCACTACTTCACTTGTATGATTACTTAAACGCACAGCCCCTCAACAATCACGTAACCTCTCTATTCCCAATGCAAAGAAGCCGTGCTCACCAACCAGTCTCTTGCAATGTGCTGACTTGTATCCTTGAGCAGCCACGTCTTTGTTACATTCATACGTCAAGATCTTGTTCCCCGTTTCTGTAATCTTCAAGTTACGATATAGGATAATATTGGTCGTGTCTTGAATCTTGCTGCAGTTCACTCAAGCTCCCTCCGCCTCGTATCTCTTGTCTTCGTGTTCTCTTGTTCATTCTTTCCTCGTCTTTATGTGGTATTCGCGTGTCGTGTTTCGGTAACCCGTGGCTATTTTTGGCACTCTCTCCCTCGTCCGCTGCTTCTCAGGTGGCTAATTTTAGTGCATTGCCTTAGTTAACACCAATTTAACATCGCCTGACATCAGATGCTCTCGCCAAAAGCAAACACAACGTCCTGAAATTTGGACTTGATTCAATTTTCGTCTCTGCAATTTTACATTTTCTTTTCTCCTAAAGATTTAAGTTTGCGTCACAACTCAGCAGGCGGGGTCGCTAGGCTCGTTAATGCAACAATACCTCGCAGTCCTCGGTAAAGAAGGAGCTCATGATTACACACACACACACACACACACACACACACACACACACACACACACACACACACACACACACACACACACACACACACACACATTCACTGACAAATAGGCAAAAACCAACAAAACACAAACATACGTACAAAAGCGAATTGCGTAAATTATACAATCATTAAACACGACGCAGTTTCAATTACTGGGGCGTGATTAACTCAAACCACCAGAGAAATGACACCTAAAATTTGGCAGGAGGCGCGGGAATCGACCCACGCGGTGTTAAATGCCGGGCCGCCACTCCACTAAGGGCGCGCGCACTGCCTCACGTTTCAAGATAAATGTCGACAGCTTTGTAATTAACCTCTACAAACGACCTGTGCCTGTTTCCCGCGGGGCCTCGCTTTCCTGAAGACTTGAAGACCTGAAGACGTTCTCTCTGCCTTCCGAACATTACCTGACGCACATCCTCTCCCTCTTGAATGCATTACGGAAGTGATAAGAAGATAAGAAATGAGATGGTTAGGTCACGTAGTAAGAGAAGACCAGGAAACCAGTTGAGATGAGAAGATCGAGATGAAAACTGAGAGTGAGATAGAGGGACGGAATTGTGGTAGAACTGAAAAGGATGGGAGTCACAGAGGAAGATACAAGGGACAGAAACATGGCGCCGCTAACCAACCCTTCTCACTCTAGGGAAACAGAGAAAGGAGAAAAAGAAGAAGCGGTAGGAAGATGCAAGGAACTGAAACAACAGGAGGAGACTTGTACATGGCGCTAACCAACCCTTCTCACTCTAGGGAAACAGCGAATGGAAAAGAAAAGACCCTCTCCCATCTCTCTCTCTCTCTCTCTCTCTCTAGGCTACAAAAACCGTATGGTTCTATCCAGTCCACGATCTCTAACTAGTCAGTCCATCGTCTAAACTAAAGATTCGAGCCGTAATGCGTCTTACCTCTCGTTATGGCCGGCTGGGAGTGGCGAAAGGGCAACGGTGGGAATCCTTTATCACCTCCCTCCATTTCCGCCCGTGTTCCCTCGAGATTCTACCATAAACCTGTAGGGAAGGAGGAAAAGACCTTGGTAATGAGGGAAGGTACGAGTCTCTCTCTCTCTCTCTCTCTCTCTCTCTCTCTCTCTCTCTCTCTCTCTCTCTCTCTCTCTCTCTCTCTCTCTCTCTGCTATTCATCACTTCTTAATGTGCTTAATGGAAGAAAAATTCCTGAATACCTAAAAAGTAATCAGACTTCCACAGCCTTGCTAAGCCAAAATGTTCATGAGTCACTCCCTACACACCTTAACTCCATGATTCTATGCCTCACTTTCTCTATTAATGGGGGTATTTCTCTATTTTTCATGCATACCTAAGAAGTAGTCTGAATTCATCCTCGTTCTTGCCACACCAAAATGCCTGTGATTCACTTCCTACATATCTTAACTCTATGACTTTTGCTATATCACCTCCTCTATTAATGGAGATATTTTAGAGGTGATATCGTGAATTTTGGATAAAGATTCTTGGTTTCGGTTCTCCTCGTCCATCGGGGCAAAGACGGAGCCTCCTAACGAAGAACTCTGGACATGGCATTTGGGAACTGCTACCCTTCCTACCTTGCCACCGTGGCCAGGATTCGAACTGGACCCCCAGAGCCTGCGGTCCCACTGTACCACGGCGGCCACGGATGTGTGAGTTTAAGCTTTATCTATACGCAATTCACCCGAAATAATTACTTGTTAGTGAATGCTGCTTACGGAATATAAGAGAAGAATAGTAATGATAATGTCGTCCATTCATGTGTGTGTGTGTGTGTGTGTGTGTGTGTGTGTGTGTGTGTGTGTGTGTGTGTGTGTGTGTGTGTGTGTGTAGTCACCAGTCAATGTCACAGGAGGGATTCAAGCCAAACTACCTTATGTGGATCTTCTATACCATCTCTCTCTCTCTCTCTCTCTCTCTCTCTCTCTCTCTCTCTCTCTCTCTCTCTCTCTCTCTCTCTCTCTCTCTCTCTCTCTCTCACCAAACGGGGCCTGAGCTACTTTCCAGTGTTATCAGAACGACCGTTAGGGAGAGCCAGGCCATTAAGGTCACAAGTCTTCCCAGGGTTTTATATGGTCGCAGTTTTCATGATCATTACTCCAGACAGGATAATATGTAAGCTAAATGTCCCTTTTCACCTTCCTCTGCTCCTCCTCCCTCTCCTCTTCCTCAGTCAGCCTCGTTCTATTCATCTGCACTCCTTTGTGGGGGAAAGGCATGATGGAGGAAAAGGCCTATGTTTCTTTGGCTCTTCTTGGTATTGTCAATTTTTTTCTCTCTCTCTCTTTCTCTCTCTCTTCTTCTGTTCAGTGCTGGTGTGTGTTTTTTTTTATTTGTTTGTGTGTGTGTGTGTGTGTGTGTGTGTGTGTGTGTGTGTGTGTGTGTGTGTGTGTGTGTGTGTGTGTGTGTGTGTGTGTGTGTGTGTGTGTGTGTGTGTGTGTGTGTGTGTGTGTGTGTGTGTGTTTCCAAGGCATTGTTCTCTTCATAAAAACTCACCACCTTCTGATCTTCAAAGTTTCTGTCTTTCATCTGTTCATGTTGTATTGTTTTTATTTTATTTTTTTTCGTACTTTCGTCCTCAAGTTTCATACTCGTACATCTCTCCCTCTCTCTCTCTCTCTCTCTCTCTCTCTCTCTCTCTCTCTCTCTCTCTCTCTCTCTCTCTCTCTCTCTCTCTGGGATGGAAAAATAAACAAAGATGAAAGGCATGAAGTGAGTGTTGTAATGGAAGGCATCGTCAGAACTTTCAATAAATTGGACGTTTACTTGAGTTTTCATCCCAATGAGAAAGGACATAGGC
>NW_026973685.1:225000-270000 GCF_035594125.1 Scylla paramamosain | reverse complement strand
TACAGAGAAGAGATTGGAAGCATATCTAACATTACCAGAAATGTCTTGAAATCTTCCCTCGCCGCACTAACAGACAGCGACACAAGTAGGACGCTCCACCCAAAGACATGATGACATTTTTACTGCGGGTTATGAGCCCCACCCACAGCCTGCAGTGCACCCCTACCTCGAGGCTCGGCGAAATGCTTGCAATAATCAGTGGTGGGCGAGCGATCCCGTGTAGGAAGCGCCGCACCTGGGTTCAACACGGGAACCTCTCGTGTACATTCTCCCACCAGAACGAAGACTTGCCTATTGTATTCAGGCACTGCACTTTCGGCGAGGGGAAAAAGAAAAACTGAATATACTTTTTTTTTCGCTATACCGTCTCTCTCTCTCTCTCTCTCTCTCTCTCTCTCTCTCTCTCTCTCTCTCTCTCTCTCTCTGTAACCCCGCTCCTCTTCCCCCACCCCCACACACACGCGCGTCAGAACAATGGATAATCATCAATGGATCGGCTTCAGAGGCAACAGGGCTCATGGCTGCCACTGAGAGCTTATTACTTCTTACTCAAATGCATTCATCGCAAAGGGAACGCGCCTGTGTCTCACCGCAACTGCCTACATCTCCTTGCTAACGCTATTCATGCCGCTGTCTCATTATACCTGGCGTGGGGATTAAGAGGGAAAATAACTAATCTGTCTTATAATCAGTCAATTTTTAAGGTGTCCGGACAAAAGACTTAATGCATCTGTCTGACGAGAAATATAGTCACTTCCACGGGTCTCTTATTTTCTCTCTTCTTTCGGCTGTTCATGTCAAGGATCGCCACAGAGGATCAACCTAATCTTTTACCTTTTCCTCAGTCATACCCATTACAGGCACGTCTTTCACTGCACCTAGAAACTCTCTCTCTCTCTCTCTCTCTCTCTCTCTCTCTCTCTCTCTCTCTCTCTCTCTCTCTCTCTCTCTCTCTCTCTCTCTCTGCTAGATCCATCTCCAGCATCCTCCTTCCCATACACTCATCTCTCCTCTTAACACAGCCACTCCACCTCAGTCCACCTCAGTGTCGCCTCTCCACGTACTAGCATTGCAGCGATCACAAAGGAAGGAATCCATTTCGAAACACAGCATTGATTGGCCTGTAAGAAACGTTTCCAATACCTTGCGTGAGGTGAAGAAATGAACACGACACCGCGAAGCCCAAAGAGGATCTATCGAGTGTCGTGAAGCACCAGTGTATTGTGGCTTTAGTCGTGAGGGAGTTTATTTCCTTATTTATGCATTTTCTTTGTCCTCCATAAACAAGGTCAGACATTTATTGGATTTGGTGTCAATTTGGCTAACAATTTTAGTAGTGGCTGTGCCGGTTGCTCGTATCTTTTAAGCTTGAGAGAGAGAGAGAGAGAGAGAGAGAGAGAGAGAGAGAGAGAGAGAGAGAGAGAGAGAGAGAGAGAGAGAGAGAGAGAGAGAGAGAGAGAGAGAGAGAGAGACTGTTCCCATATACCACACATAACAGAAATCCCTGATATTTACATGTTTTTTTTTTTTTCACGACAATTTCAATTTTTCAATGACAAAGTATGTATAGTATCTTATCATTCATTCCAGCTTGAGTTGTGAGGCTTCAGGTGAACGCAAGGACGGGCAATGAATCAGCGTCTCTCTCTGTCTCTCTCTCTCTCTCTCTCTCTCTCTCTCTCTTGCGGCTCTCGTGCGGCTTGCTGAGTTATTGGCTTAATTTTTGGTGGGGGGCTGAGCAGATTAATTAATATAGCTATCAATAACCAGAAAGTTATCTCGCTATTTATGCAATCAGGCTGAGTGGCACAAATTATTACCGCGGATTAGGAGCAGAAGGAACAGAAGGAGGAGGAGGAGGAGGAGGAGGAAAGTAACCACAGGAACACAAACGATGAACAAACAACGCATGCAAAGTTAGCAACACAATATCAAGTTTAATAAAAGTTTCCCTTCCCTCGCAAACCTTACTCTTCTCTGTGTTGTTATGGAAAAGTCTCTCTCTCTCTCTCTCTCTCTCTCTCTCTCTCTCTCTCTCTCTCTGACAGTGTGTTTTCAAAATGCTCGCGTCAACT
Source organism: Scylla paramamosain (assembly GCF_035594125.1). Lineage (NCBI taxonomy): Eukaryota > Metazoa > Arthropoda > Malacostraca > Decapoda > Portunidae > Scylla > Scylla paramamosain. The sequence goes on along the minus strand of NW_026973685.1, from coordinate 267,925 downwards.
ATTCTTTTGCCACGGTGGGTATTGTTAAAGGAAGGAAAAGAAGCAGCGAATAAAAAATCTCTGTATATCCACAAAGTCACTCGTTTCAGAACCCCACGCTCTCCCCCACAAGCCTTGGCCTTCGTTACACACACGCTCTCTCTCTCTCTCTCTCTCTCTCTCTCTCTCTCTCTCTCTCTCTCTCTCTCTCTCTCTCTCTCTCTCTCTCTCTCTCTCTCTCTCTCTCTCTCTCTCTCGACATGTAAAGTTTGGAGCATTCAAACAAGCGGGAAAAGAAAATCCACGGACGTGAAAATTCTCTAAGGGCACCAAGCACTGATGAAAATTAGACAATTACAACTAAACGGCAGAGAGACGCTGGCACAACACACTCCATGGCTTATATCACGTGCTAAATGTATCGTTAAATATAAGCTAACGAAATTACGTATTGCCTAGTTTGTACTACTTGAGCACAGCCTGGCTCGAGGTTCTAGATAAGTTTTATAGTACAGGAATTAGGTTTCAAGACATTTCTCCTCGTTATTCTGGATATTCTCTTTGGACAGCTTTTTTTTTTTTTTCTTTTTCTTTCTTTCTTTTTTTTTTTTTTTTTTACTTGGCATCTTCAGTGGGCCTCTTTTTTTTCCGCCGTCTATGGTTGCCCTTTGCCAGAAACCCTCTCAGAGCAGAAAAAAATACACTGTAAGGAGATATTCACGGTATGCATTTATCATATCAAAGCGGAAACACATACACATAACAAGCAACTTTTTTTTTCTTTTTTTTTTTTTTTTTTACTCTCTCGGACGCTTCACTATCCTGGGTGGCGGTTCCCTTCCTCTACACCAACCCGACGGGACACACACAATCCTGAGCCGTCCCTTAGACTAGACCAGCTAACTTATAAATGTGGCTTCACTTGACCCGGTAACCTGAAGCGGCGATTGTGGCACAGGGTTGTCACGGGAATCTGCCATGCATATTCAAACTGAGAGCTTTTGGTGTAATCCACTTGTTTGTAGGTTTGCTGGGAAGCATAACTCTGGAATACAAAGGTGATGTGTCTAGCCTTCAGTACCTATCGTCACCATGCCACAGTAATTCCTCAGAACTTATTATACTATATGTACGTAGGAGAGGCTGTCTGATGTTATTTGCGTTAACATGAGCACCATAACTCTGGAAGGAAAGCCAATAAGTTTTGCATTCCATTCCTACGGTGCGCATACGACAAATATTCAAAATGTACACCGATGAAAGCATAAGAGAAAGCTCACTGGTGTCTGGTGTTACAAATTGCGTTATATCTTAGTAGCATAACTCTGGTGGAAAAAAAAATAATAATAATAATTTAACCTTTCATCACTAAGAAGACCATACGAGAAACCTACAGAACTATACGAGTGAAAGCATAAGAGAACGGTCACTGAACCCTGCCATTACTAAGCCCGCTCACTACACAAGTACTACCTCCAAAACAGGCGATTTTATCATCAATTCAGTACGCAGGCGAAGGATTCAAGTGCAACTGTGGCAGCTAAAACCGAGCGAACTGTCCGGTAAGGCAAGACCGGTCGACCGCATTTTTTTCCGCAATTCCAGTGTTCTAAATCTATCACGGCATGTTAAAAAGGGCTGAGAAATCCTCCGGTCTGGCCCATCAGCACTCCCCTGAGCTGGGAACCCGGATTACTGTGGGAGAGAACCATTGTTTACAGCAGGTGGTGGCGGTGTAAGCCTGGCTGTCACTTGAGACGCAATTTACTACAACCTTTTAGGGGCAGAGAGAGAGAGAGAGAGAGAGAGAGAGAGAGAGAGAGAGAGAGAGAGAGAGAGAGAGAGAGAGAGAGAAGAGAGAGAGAGAGAGAGAGAGAGAGAGACGAGAGAGAGAGAGAGAGAGAGAGAGAGAGAGACATACAGACAGGCAGAGGGAGAAAAGGTCTAGTTTATGGAAGTGTTATTGGCAGGTAGGCAGACAGACAAACAAATGGACTCACACAAACACAATGACACACACACACACACACACACACACACACACACACACACACACACACACACACACACACACACACACACACTGCATTCTGTTACAGGGTACTACATTAATATTTTCCACAGCTAAAGTTGAAAGTTAAAAATGAAGAGTGGCAAGAAGGCCATAAATATTACGAAATTATGAGAGAGAGAGAGAGAGAGAGAGAGAGAGAGAGAGAGAGAGAGAGAGAGAGAGAGAGAGAGAGAGAGAGAGAGAGAGAGAGAGAGAGAGAAGGGGGGGGAGAAGGAGGGCAGGCAGAGACAAACAGACAGACAGACAGACAGACAGCAACAGGGAAGAGTAACCTTGCACACGCTCGTTGGAAAAGAAATTGACACAGTGGTTGAAAAATGCTGAAAACTGTTATTTCCTCAGTGACTTCGGAAAAATATATTCCCATCTTCAAACAGCAGAAAATTATTCCACCGTAAAACAGAAGGTCTTGCTCCCACGTCTGCCGTGAGAGAGGTAAGAGAGGAAGGGATCTGGCCAATGACAGAGAAGTATAGTAAAATTCTTTCTACGTGGGGTGCTGTGATCATTGCATTACCATGTCATAGTAAAGACACAAGAAAAATACGTACGAAAAATGAGAAGCACAGTAAAATTCTTTGTGCATACATCTACTATGAGAGATAAGGAAGGAAGAGGAGTGGGCAATGAGAAATAAGCACAGTAAAATTCCTTGTGCACCGGCGTGTTGTGGCAACATTAGGGTGTTACAGAAAAGCCACACAGAACAAACTACATAACAACAGAATGAGAAGCACGGTGAAATTCTTTGTATATCTGAGGATTGTGAGGATTCACTTTCAATATTTTATAGAAACATCTACCACATTCTTACACGCCTCAGAAAATATACCAAAAACTCAAGGAAATTTTTTTATAATGAACACTAAGAAAAAACAACCTCAAAAACAATATGTAACATTGCTCGTAGAGACTCTAAATTATATATTAAAAGCAATTTAACTAAGAATTCATCGTCATTCCGGTCTAGTTTGTGTTCTACTTTCAGCAGGGATTCCCATGTTCATAATTCAGATCTGTATCTACAACTGTGTAAGATAAACACGCTTTTCCCCTGATAATGTGATTCATATCTCTGGAATTATCCCTAATGTCTATAATAAACTGTGATGTTAATTGGAGGCGTTAGTTGCTGCTATTAATCATATTTTTATTTCTCCTCAGGCACTTGTGTAAGAAACTTCATATTATATCTTATTTTTCAGAGCACCACTGCCGTTGTAACTCAATATATTTCCTCATGTGTCGCAGGTATACTTTTCCCTTCCTTTCCCTCCTTTGTTTAGAGCACCTTCGTATAAAATGTAAGTTGTTACCGCCGTTACTCTGCTACCTCTCATACTCCTTCAATGGCAGCTGTCGTTACGAAGTTAAATTAACGAGCCAACTTTCACACCAACAATAACTTCACTCTCGTCTTCCTCGCCGTACCCCCGTTCCACCTCCTTTCCTTTCCCTTTTCGCTCTCACTCTCAACACGAACAAAATTCTGAGTTCATTAAAGCAACAAACAAGTTCAAGGTATTTTTCCGTCTTTTACCCTGAGACGCCTACCCCACCCCCCTGCTAAACTCGCCTCCATGACTATTACACCGAGCCACTCTCCCAACTGCCGCGTCTGCTGAAGTGTTTCTGTCTGCAGGCATTACTGTGTGATATTTACCTCACTGCCTTGCACGTGCTGACTGGCGGCAGGCAAGCACTGGGTAAGAATATTAGATCAATATTCTTGACAGTACTACACAGTTACTTATTTAATTCCCACTATGAAACACATACACCCGATGTTTTCACGCTAACCGTTCTTCTGATCTTGCTAACTGTGTGCCTCTCCTCAAAGTATTTATTCTGCCACACTCACTTCCACTGTGTCTGGCGTTTTCTGTCAGTCTAAAATCCTGTGATCGCTTTGAAATCTATCACTTGTCAGGTTTTGCACGCAGGCTGTCAGCAGATCAAAAGACTGAAGGTGGAGGGAAAATGACAAAAATTGTGGATAAAAGACTTCTTCTTCTTCGTCTTCTTGATGTTGCAATGTGCCCTGTGAAATCATCGTGCAGGAGGTGATGGAGAAATATTATTCTCTTATGAGTACAAAAGAAAGGGAATGCCACACAATGATACAATTTTCTCTCATGGAAGATAATATGAGAGGGCAAAAAGAGACTATTTTGCATGTGGACAGTTCCTTTGATTGCAGTTATTTGTCAGCGTGATGCGTGCAGAGCAGTAGAGAAGTAGTGTAGGTAACAGAACAGTTTGTACAAATACAACAAAATCTCTTTCTATTCAAGTGTTGCAGCAAGGAAAAAGTATTTCGCCTTTCGAGAGTTCCTTTGAGTTGTCAATGTAACACGCAGGCAACACACCAGGGAGCAGGAAAGCAGTCACGGTATTAGGATAGTTTGTACACGTGCAACACAAGCTCTTTCTGTTTAAGCGTTGCAGCAAGAAGGGGAGGAACACGTGCTTTTGATTACGGTCGAGGAAACATGGTGTATGTACAGCTCTACCCCCGTGAGTCAGGCTAAAAATACATCCACTCGTATTCCAGTTAGTTTGAACAGTGAATGAAAAAGAACGCCTGCTCTTAATTATAACCTCATTACTGTGTTCCATTAATTTTGAAAGACGTGACCGAGACAATTAACATGATGTGAATAATGAAGTAATATTGAGAGGGTCGTTTCAGCGTTACTTCCTTATCATAGGGACAGAGGAGGGAGTGTTTGGTACTTACAATATGACTGCCGTGATTAACAGTACAGTGACTACCATAAGCATTACTGAAACAAATTCTGATCTGGGAGAAGAGAGGTCATTTCAAGGTTACTCTCCTATTATGGGGAGTGTGGAACTTACAGTATGACTAACTGCTGGGATTAGCGATACGATCACTATCATAAGCATTACTAAAAAATATGAATCAGCAAGCATTCTTAAACATATTTCAAAGTCCCTTCCTTGTTATGGAGATGCACGAACGAATGTTTGGCACTTGCAATATGACTAACAGCTGTAATCAGTAATACGATGACTACCATAAACATTACCAAAATCAATTCTGAATCGGAAAAGCCTTCTTAAACACACACACACACACACACACACACACACACACACACACACACACACACACACACACACACACACACACACACACACACACAGACACACAGGACTGAGACACAATGAAATGACTGCAGGCAACTTGACCCCCACTTGACTTAAAGACAACACTCGTGCCTTCTTCCCTTCCCAAGCACCTTCACCTCTCTAACACTTTGCATTATTGTCTCTTTTTCATTAGCTAGCACTCACTGGGGAGCAAGAGAAGGACGAGGAAGAGAAGAACGAGGAGGAGGAGAAGGAGAAAGAGGAGGAGGAAGAGAAAGAGGACGAACATCTGCGTGTGTCTCAGATTATGATTCCGTTAAATTATTCTCTCTCTCTCTCTCTCTCTCTCTCTCTCTCTCTCTCTCTCTCTCTCTCTCTCTCTCTCTCTCTCTCTCTCTCACCATCCCGCCACTCCTCCCCTGGCCAGATCACATGCAAGATACAAAAAGTTCAAGGGTGGTTGGCTCACGAGTAAGGCAAGTCAGTGAGCTACATACTCTGCCTCAGCTTGGCACACACACAGGAGGTGACAGTGGTGGTGATGGTGGTGGTGATGGTGATTAGGTAGCGGTGCGGTGTTGTGTTGTCATGATGATGAAGAAGGTAATACTAATAATGGTGATGATGATGAGTGTTTTTTTTTTAATGATAATGCGTTTTGAGTCCTTCTTTTTTGTCAGTCTATATTAAGTTTTAGTACATAAGAATGAAGGAAAGCCTACAAGAAGCCACTAGGTCTACACGTGGCAGTTCCTGTACAAAATATGCGCACCTACTTCCACCAGTCATCCCCTTCCATAAACCATATTCTGAAACGAGAACAGAAAGCTTTGTCGTAACGCAATTTCCAAGAAGATAGAAACAAGTGGAAAAAGCCTATTTAGAGTTTAAAATTACCACGATCATTTATCACAGTGCATTCGACGTCCCACAAAGAGAAGCCCTGAGCTCTGCAAGGCATAAGAATACTCCTGGACTTAGTGTAGATTTGCACTCATGTGGTGAGCGGTAATCCCTGCAGGAAGGCCAGTGTTTAAGAGGCGGTGCAGTGTGAAATAGCGGCTCGGGGATCGTACACTTAAGCAAAATTAGGTGTGCAGAGGGCGGGGGCTTTGCGGGGCTTGTGAAAATGAAGTGGCCCGTTGTTAAGGTAAATAAATAAATAAAAAGGTTAGTTGTGTATTTGTAGGAGCAGTTGTGGGTATTTCGTTCTGTAATAATGAGCCTGACCTAATGAAAGAGAGAGAGAGAGAGAGAGAGAGAGAGAGAGAGAGAGAGAGAGAGAGAGAGAGAGAGAGAGAGAGAGAGAGAGAGAGAGAATATCTTTCCATCTGTGTATGTATTTATGTATCTGTCTGTCTGTCTGTCCAGCCTGTGCTTATCTATCAGTCTGTCTGTTTCATATCACCCCCCTCTCTCTCTCTCTCTCTCTCTCTCTCTCTCTCTCTCTCTCTCTCGTTAAGGTAATTATTGCAAAACAAACTACGCATTCTACTGGTGCTAATGAGTGTGCAGTTTTCCCGCTTCACGTCGACGAGTCAAAGTTGCTGTACCCACACTTCGCATTTCACTCGCCTTGAAAAAAAGCTGTCAGGTAATATACTACTTTTTTTTATTATTCTTTTTTCTTTAAGTCGTTTTGAACCTTAACTTTTGAAACTAAAGATTTTTTTCCTTTTTCTTTTGTTTCCTGAGAGCACTGGATAGGAAGTAATATACAGAAAACTCCATACTTGATGTACATTAAACAATGTACATTAACTGGTTGGTACTCTGCCTGTAATGCACATGAATAATCCAAATAAACTTACTTACTTACTTACTTACTTACTTATGAAGCTGTTTTCCTACCTATATTTCTAACAAAATTAACAAAAAAGACATCTGCCGCGGTGTGCTGCTTCCCTCTCTGAAGGGAGAGGGTTGTGGGGTGCTGGTGGCTTGGTGGTGGCGGAGGTTGGGGCGGGCAGGTGAGATGTGGTTGTTGATCGCTTGTTGATGTCGGAGATGGAGGTGGGCAGTTGAGGTGGGGCGGCTGCGGGTGGTGGCGAGGGGGCGTGATGTGGGTGGGAGAGCGGCAGCGAGGTGGACTGAACACTGTCGTCCTCCGTAGTCATCTTGCTCAGCCGCTGGGATTTCTCTGATCCCCACCAGACCTGCCAGTGGGGGTGTGTTGAGCAAACCTCCTGCCAGTCAATCTTACTGGGCAGGGCGATGGTAGCCTGTGTGGTGGGGGTGGGGTGTGGAAGGGGGAAGCATGCTGGGTAACAAGGGCGAGGGAGTCCAGGATGCCAAGTGTTTCCAGCCGCACGCTTTGCTTCCTTTATGTATCCACGATGCCCTTGTAAGTGTGGAACTCACTCCTTTGCCTGAGGATCATCTCCACCAGGACTTCTGGGGAGTTAGACAGGAGCTCTTCCCGTACGGCGGTGTTCTCTCTCTCTCTCTCTCTCTCTCTCTCTCTCTCTCTCTCTCTCTCTCTTTCTCTCTCTCTGAGTAGTTACTGGAGAGCCAGCGAAACTCTGTCTCTGTCTCTCGGATTAGTTACTGGAGAGCCAGCGAAAGATGAAAGGTACAAGCTGTCCTGCCATTACAATTTTAACAAATTAATCGTAAATATCAGGATTTTGTCTATTTCCAAGAAGTCTCAATTATCAGAAAGAGAGAGAGTGAGAGAGAGAGAGAGAGAGAGAGAGAGAGAGAGAGAGAGAGAGAGAGAGAGAGAGAGAGAGAGAGAGAGAGAGAGAGAGAGAGAGAGAGAAGGGGGTGATAGGGAGGGGGATATGAGAAATATTGAAACAAGGAGGGAGTTAGGATAGGGAGGCGGACATGGAGTGTGGTTGAGAAAGGTGTGGCGTCACGACTTCTGGCCAATGATATTTACATTAAAATTCTTTCTTTGGGTTAACTCTAGCTAGATATAAGGGTAAGAAGGCTGCTCCATCAAGTAGGTAGCCGTCTGTACATCTTCACCTTAGAAAGAAGGAAAATAACGATAAATGAATAAGGAAATAAATAAAATAAATTACTACTACTACTACTACTACTACTACTACTACTACTACTACTACTACTACCACTACTACTACTCTAACTTGTGGATCAGTGACTTACTCTTTGAAATGGGTTCGGAAATGATCGTAGGAATACTGCAAAATAAAAATAAATAAATAAATAAACAAATAAATAACACAAGAAAACACTAAGGCTGTGGAATTGTTAAATTAAAAATTGTTAAATTGACAAAATTATGGATGGGGGTGATGGCTGGAATGTTTCATAAAGGGATTGCCACGTGTAGGGCTGCTGGCTTCTTGCAGCTTCTCTTATTTTCTTATGTTCTTATGTTCTAGTAAAATAAATAAGAGTTCTCGTGCTTACCAAGTCTTTAATCTGAGAAAACAATGTAGTCTCCTATTTTTTTTTTTTTTTCCCCACTTCAGTCTGTAGCTTATCCACGAGGCTTCAGCTCAGCTCACCTCTGAAACACCAATTGCAGAAACAAGGGCTTTCACTTTCATGGGAACGGATAAGCTAGTCGTACGTTTTATCTGTTATTTTATTTATTCATTTATTTATATCTACTTTTTTTTCCCCAGTGCCCGCCGCGTTCCACTGCATGCTGGTTGCCGTCGATCGCTTCCAATTTTGAAGTCAGTTATTTTCGGATATATTTTCCGTTGTAAAATTGCGCCGGTCCACAATAATATTCGCTGAGTAAAGGGAGGAGCAAGAGAGAGAGAGAGAGAGAGGGAGAAAGAGGGAAGAGAAATGCGACATGTCCAGTGTCCTGTCTCTACACGTGGCCAGGCAGTGTGTACGAGTTTAAGAGACGGTAAGGGGCGAGCACCTCTTCCAGACTCTCCGTGTGAAGTGTTGAGGTGCATATACTGAGATACTCCGCCCTTATGCCCTTAAGCTGTTAGGATTTAAGACTTTTATTTATCAAGTGAGAAAGGTAGGGATGTATCTCTCTCTCTCTCTCTCTCTCTCTCTCTCTCTCTCTCTCTCTCTCTCTCTCTCTGAGCAATGAATATTCCAACCAGACCTCTGATTTAATGGCAGTTGTCACACACACACACCCACACACACACACACACACACACACACACACACACACACACACACACACACACACACAGAGAGAGAGAGAGAGAGAGAGAGAGAGAGAGAGAGAGAGAGAGAGAGAGAGAGAGAGAGAGAGAGAGAGAGAGGGGGGGGGAGTACTTGGAAGGAAGCACGGAAAGCACAAGGACATTCAGACAGACAGCGCAAACATACCAAGATAAAAAACAGGAGCACACACACACACACACACACATGAGCAAGTGACTTTATTCAAAACCCCAATCAGTGAAATGCTCCTGAGAATATGAGAACTGAATCAAGGCCTCAGAAGCAAACGTTGTCTAAATGATGCACCTCAGTCAGAGAGAGAGAGAGAGAGAGAGAGAGAGAGAGAGAGAGAGAGAGAGAGAGAGAGAGAGAGAGAGAGAGAGAGAGACTGATTGACTGACTGAGCTATATTTGGCATCGCAACAGCAGTAACGAAAGGAAAAAAATGCCAGAACATGAAATGAAGTGTGGCTAGAGAGAGAGAGAGAGAGAGAGAGAGAGAGAGAGAGAGAGAGAGAGAGAGAGAGAGAGAGAGAGAGAGAGAGAGAGAGAGACCCTGCTGCTAGTCATCACGTGTATTTATTTGCTACCAGAGTTCTGCTTATGGTTTCTCAATATCTCTAAGTTTCCTCCACGCTGCTGTTCTTTCCTCACCGCTCGCGCAGGTAGGGCAGGGGCGGCCGGCAATATATCTCTGGGGATATTGCCTGGAGTGACGCTTATGGGATCATGAAATAAAGACCTGAAACGCCCATAACCACCTTCATATATACTGAAAACCGCAACGGAACGCACTGCTCGCCTACAAAAGAGTCAAGGTTATCCATAATACCAAGCACGTTACTGACAACTTTTAAAGGGATCTGTACTTTCACTAGAAGGTAATGACACAATACGGCAAGCTTCACGAAGACACCAGACCTACACGTGGCAACCCCCAAAGCATTACATTACTGTTAAGTCTTAAAGGAATTTGTACTTTCACTAGAACATAAAATAAATTGCCAGAAGCCATCAGGCCTACACGTGTCATCCCTGTACAAAACAATCCTACTTCCAGTTATCATCTCCATCTAAAAATTCATCTAGTCTTCTTTTAAAGCTCTCTATTGACTCTACACTAACAATTACTCTTGGTATCATGCACAGAGGGACAAAATAGTGATCTCTGTCCACGTTTGCACCTGGTTCATATTTATCTTGCCTAGATGAATAGGTCCCCATACTGGTTGTCACTGAATATGAGTTGTTTGTTTTAGCCGCTATCCTATCCTGCCTCCCACGGCCCCCTCACTTCCCATTCTAGTGTACAATAATCGGTTATTCCCTTGTTGATATATTAATATGGGTGTTCTAGCCTGTGATACTTGCATTGCTTCTTCGTATTCGTAAAAAGATTTCTTGGCGTTATTGGTTTCCTACACACACACACACACACACACACACACACACACACACACACACACACACACACACACAGGAGCAAGTAAGCAAGCAAGCAAATCTACACACGCAGACATTTTCAACACTCAACCAAACACAATTCTAAGCACAGGGAAGAATGGAGGGAGGAACGAACCGACAGATAGGCAAACACACACACACACACACACACACACACACACACACACACAAGGAGGTTGTGCAAATACGCAGGAAACAACCATTACGGAAAGAAACGGTAGCACTAGCGATCAGCGGCTCGTCTTGGAGAGAGAGAGAGAGAGAGAGAGAGAGAGAGAGAGAGAGAGAGAGAGAGAGAGAGAGGTATTACTGCCAATAACCTGAGCGTATGTTGGAGTTTTAACAATCCCAAGCAAGTGGCGGCGAGATACTTCGTTACTACTGGGGGAGGAAAATATTAGTATTCCGTCTATCTGCCTATTTGTATTAATTTTTTATCTCTTCTTGGTAGTTTTTAAAGCACAAAAACACGCGGGGGACTTCCTACCACACAACGATGAAGGGAATATATTTTAAAGACTATTAACTGTTAACCAAGAGGAGGCATCGGTCGATAGTCCTCACCACTCGTCGCGGGGGTGCCATCATTTCATTTCCCTCCTTGATTAGGTAAATTGGCTTTGGATTACCAGCGCCACTCCTGCAATACAATTTACACTATCCGTAACACGAGTCAGCATGCCTTTATATACTCCACGTATGCGTCGTTATCAAAACAAATGGCTGATTTTCCTACATATGCTTGCTTTTTCATCGCTATTGGCAGTCTTCGTTGGTCGTTTGCGAGAGGCAGGTGGTGGTGTGGGGTACGCGCTACTGACTTGTCTCTCCGCCCATCGCCTGCCGTCCACACAAGCAGGACGTAAGATGAGTACTGTGCCACAGGAGCGGGAATCCTGGACCAACAAACCAATCAGCCAATCAACACGTTTTTACTGGTGTAACTTCCATCAGTTAATCAATACGTTTTTACTGGTGTGACTTCGCTGCTGAAACTACTGCATTAAAACCCCCTACAATTAATTTTCAAATGTTCATTAACCATTTTCCATCGCTCGACTCTAACATCTGGTGACGCGTGCGGCCGGGAGAATATTTATCACGCTCCCGCAATGCATTACCGGCGGCCAAGGGTGACAGGTACAGCCGCTAAAACGTTAATCGCATAACTTTTAAATTACCTTCCCATTTACCATCACATTTGTGCTCCGATGTGCTCTTGGTCCATTTGCAACAATATTCCAGCATATTTCGCTTTTAAAGGTGATTTATGAAAGGATCCGAATGCTCCGTTTCAAATTTTCTTTTCGTTTTTGTTCTCTCTCTCTCTCTCTCTCTCTCTCTCTCTCTCTCTCTCTCTCTCTCTCTCTCTCTCTCTCTCTCTCTCTCTCTTTTTTTTTTTCTCTCTCTCTCTTTTTTTTTTTATTATATTTGTCGTCGCCACTGAAAGGCTTGTGGAGTCCCGCCCGCCGCTGCACCAAACGTGATGTAAGAGTCTTGTGCCTTCATTAGTATTCCAGAGAGACATGTGCATGGAGTCCAGCGGATTTTCACTTCCCGGTACATTATACATTACTCGCAGGCACGGACTGGAGGTACTGATGGCAAAAATATGCATGACAAAACGTTGAAAACTGCAGAAATATTAAGCTTCTGCGAAATTTCACTTAAGGGGTAAGTGAAGTTGTGTTTTGTCAGTTTTGTCTTCTAGAATACATTGCAAGTGACAGATCATTACATAAAAACATAAGAACATAAGTAAATAATGGAATCTGCAAGAGCCCATCAGTCCTGCACGTGGCGGTCCCTTTGTAATACATCTATTTCCATCTATCATTCCTATGTATAAATTTGTTAAATGCTTTAAGGCTCTCTGTTGACTCAGCACAAACAACCTGATTACTGAGTCTACCACATTCATCTACCACTCCATCTGAGAACTAATTTCTTCTTATTCCTTTTTAAACGTAACCTTATCAAATTAAAACCTTTATTTTAAGTCCTATCCTGATAACTAACCCCAAGGATTTTGTTCGTCAGCCCTGTAATGTCCAATATACCGCATATTAACCTCTATCAGACCTCCTCCTAACCATGCCTCTCTAAGAAATATATATTCATTAGGTAGCCTCAACGTAAAATGCAGTAAATACTGTCTCCTTTATTAAAATAAGTCATCCAGGTATTTTCTCAAAAGTATACACACTACTCACTTAGCAACATCTTTCATACTCACTACAGTTTATACAGCTTCATTTCCATTATTGCTTTCAGGTCACGTAACCTTTATTTGGCAGGCACGCGAGTCCCTCCAGGCTCCGGTATTGGACCATCCCAGCATATCTCAGGAGGGGATAATGAAGAGTCGGCGCGATAACGTAATAAACACTGATAGCTTCGCGCCAGTTTGGGTATCGTGGGTCATGGTTCGCGAGGCCACACACACTGATGCTGCTGAATAATCATGGGAGTTTCAGCTGGGTTTTGTGTGGGGACTCCGGGACTCTTGTGAAAAATGATGTGGCGATTAAAATAAAGTATGCGTATATGTATTTTTTTTTTTTTTGTCGGTCGTATGAATGTGTGGAGTCACTCAGCAATGAAGCTGTAGTAATGGAACAGGTAGTATTAATAGTAGTAGTAGTAGTAGTAGTAGGGACTGCCACGTGTATACAGGGACTGCCACGTGTAAATACAAGGACTGCCACGTGTAATCCGGATTGCTTCTTGCAGCTTCCCTTATTTCTTATGTTTTTATGTTCTTAAGTAGTAGTAGTAGTAGTAGTAGTAGTAGTAGTAGTAGTAGTAGTAGTAGTAGAAGTATTTGTTGTTGTTTTTGTTGTTGCAGCAGCAACAATAGGAGTAGCAGCAGTAGGAGCAATGATATTCAAACAATAATAAAAACATTGATTCAGCCCCCCCCCCACACACACGTAGCAAGGTTTTATCTCAGCTCAGAAGATATCATCGACACATATCCAATGAAAAGGAAAAATCACCACACACACACACACACACACACACACCAAAGCTTTCAAAACACCCCGCTCTTCTCGCCTCTCGCCCCGACAAACAGCCTTGGGTAACAGAATTAATGCAGTGGAGAAGCAACGCGTGAGTACTGTGTTAAGTGCCCCCGTATCAAGCAGGTATCTAGCAAATATGAGTTCTCGAGGATATTAAGTCATCAGTCTCAGTAATCAATGCATTCCACTAGTTTTCGTTCAGTCTAGTTTATCAAAACGAGAACAGTGAAGAAACTATTTCTTTACTTCACAACTAGTCACAATTACACATAGCAGGCATAATTACTTCGTATTGATAATCGAATTCATTAACATTGTAAATCCATGAAAATAACTCTTAGTCTATCCCTTGAAGCCTGTTAAGTTTTCACGTCCTTAACTCTAATGAACTCGTCAAAACCCGGCAGAGGGATTTAGGAAAATACAGTTTATGGACCTGGGCGCGGCCTTTCTACGTCCTCCTCCTTAAAGCCGTCAGGAGGGTGTGGCTGCGCGTATGGACACAAGAAACGAATGGCCAGCAAAATATAGGAGGTGAGAGGGACCGCCACTATGTTTCCCGCAGCTGGTGGAAGTCTGCTTTGGGCTGACGGTGCGGAGGTTCCATAAAAGCCGAGGAAAGAAGCAAAAGTGACCTAACTAAAAAGTGAGTGGGACCAAGGTTGCCGGCGCGCGCACACACACACACACACACACACACACACACACACACACACACACACACACACACACACACACACACACACACACACACACACACACAACAAAACAGAACAAAAGCAATTTTCTCTCAATGAAATAATACATGAGAAAACACACACACACACACACACACACACACACACACACACACACACACACACACACACACACACACAAAAAAAAAAAAAAAAAAAAAAAAGTTACTGGTCACCTATCTTTTTGACAAAGACTGCTTAGCCATTGGTTCAAAAAATTCCTAAGTCTCCTTTCTCCTTTTTTCAGCACGCAAATACTGTTAAAAGTCAATAATATGGAGGCATTTACTGTAATCTCTCTCTCTCTCTCTCTCTCTCTCTCTCTCTCTCTTGGTAATTGTTTTGACCAAAGTAAAAGAAAGAAAGGAAGAGAAAGAGAAAAAAAGAAAGGTTGACACATTTACTAAGAGGCTGCGTCGCTCCCGCCGACTGATGGATGTTACGCACTAGTCAACCTACACACCTCACTGGTAAACATAGTCGCTTTGTCTCTTTGTGCTTGTGTCACTGTATTTGTGGAGATGAATGGGTGTGTGTGTGTGTGTGTGTGTGTGTGTGTGTGTGTGTGTGTGTGTGTGTGTGTGTGTGTGTGTGTGTGTGTGTGTGTGTGTGTGTGTGTGTGTGTGTGTGTGTGTGTGTGTGTGTGTGTGAAAAAATCCTTAACTGCAAATAACAGGGAAGTCTCAATAGGACTTTCACATTGAGAACATAAATCGCTACTTGTAACTGCTTTGAATTTCCTTTCCTTGCTCTTTACATCTTCTTCTTCCTCTTTTTCTTCTTCTTCACGTTGTTCTTCTTCATGTTGTTGTTGTTCTTGCTCTTTCTCCTGCTCCTCCTCCTCCTCTTTTTCGATTTTGCTTTTGGTCAGAATCGTGTTGTATAATTTTTTCACCTGATTAATTCAAATGCTCAAATTTTTTCTTTTTTTTTTCCTTGTGTAGAGCGTTTTTTGTTTCCCTCTTTCCCTCACTCCCTCGTTTCCTTCCTTTATTTTTTTCTCCCCAGGCGGTGTGTGTACGCACTCGTCCAGTTAAAGGTGAATGCAACGCTGAGGGAATGAGTGTGTTCCGGGAAGTGGGTTACAATGTGATGCACGCAGCAACATTCTCCGCCACACCATGCTCGGTACTGCAGGGAAGAGGAAGCGGCGTCACCATCATTACCATTGCCATCATTACCACTCCCACGATTACTACTGTACCATGCACCGCCGCCACCACCTCTGACTACGATCATCACCATTTGCAGTTTAACTATTCTTGCTGCTACCACTGGGAAGGAAAAGAGACACGGAGAGAGGGAAAACACACTTGAAAAGGCAGACTACAAGTGCACAGCAGGGAAGGATTGGATGTAATGTAACCAAACCTCGTAATGTAACCAAACCTCATTTCCATAACACTCTTTCTAAAAACCCTAGGAGTTTTTACAAGTACTAATTATAAAAGCTACAGAGATGGTTATATAGGTTTACATGGGCGTTTTATTCCTATTGACAATGTAAAATTCTTCTTAAACTACCATTAGGAGCTTAAAAGCATCCTTGAAAGCCCCATGAGCTTCCAGTAGAGCCTGTTAAGAGTGGTCGGGATAAAACGCCTAAACGTTTAAGGCATATTTTCTCATTTCACTTTGCTTTCCCTCCTTCAATATACTCAATCAGCCACCAAACCGTGCCATGAACACCCGGTCTCTCTAACCTCCCCAACTGTTAAGCACTGTTATGTTGATGAGTCAGCCTCCTAAACACAGGAACCAAATCTAACGCCAGTATATCCTGAAGCGTTCGCCATGCATCAGGTAGGCAATTCTCTGAAAATGTAACGCCTCCTCCATAGCTATGTTACGATTATTGAATTCACGGGCACGGTTTTACGGTAACGTCACGAAATGGGAGCAATCAGATGTAATCCAAATAAAAACACACTTTAGAGGTCAAGAGAGGAGATTCACTTCATACCAGTCGTCGCTACCTTCCTCCTTTCTACATAAACATTTGTCCATTCCATTTACAGAGGAGAAAGACTGAAGAATCCAAATTAAATCGATGTTACATGTCAAGGGAGGAGATTCACTTGATAGCAGTCGTCGCTAGCTCCCTCTTGTCTTTCTACAAATCCCACACAGTCTCTTCCGCAACCTCCTTCACCTCTAAACTTCTTCCCTAATACATCCATCAACCAGCACACCTCCACCTCCACCTCTTCCACCTCCACCTGCCAAGTCACACTACCGAATGACCTCACAGGTAGTCCGACCTTTCGCCCTTCCTCTCCTCGTCCCTTCACTATTTGTTGCCAAAAAGTTATTTCAGTTTTCCGATTGACGTCAAAAAAATAATAAAATAAATAAGTAAATCCATGAAATTCTGAAAAATTAAAAATAAGACTGTTGCAATGTTGACCCTCCTGAATGCCTGGGGTGACTGACCTTTCTACACCTGGCGTTCATGATGTAAAGGCCACGCGCAGTTTTGTTGTTTGTCCTTATTTACAGTCATCGCCCTGTGCTGGCCAATGGGCCGTGACTTATTGGCCATTCATGCCGCTGATAATGATGCTCGCGTCATTTCATTCCTGGTTCAAAACTTATTTCAATTGATATGTTGTTTTCCTCTGAAATACTGAATTTCCATAACATATTGTTTACTATATTCTTTGTGAAACATTTATGAGTATATGAATAATACACACTGTTTCTTATTATCAAAAAAAATATTTTTCTCAGAGAGAATCTTGTGATGAAGTTATGCCCTCTTATTTGCAACAAAACTGAGACTTACATAAATTGTGTTGGATCAAGCAGCGCCAATGTATACACGGTACGCAGCAGAGTCACGCAGCCTCAGGTCCTAAACACTTACAACTTTTAGACTATAAGACGATAACAGTGTGATGCATGCCATACTCGTACACTGTACTGCTGATGCAACAACGAACATTTGGTAAAGTCTGCTCACCCCTCACGTGACTCCCAGCCACGACGTGACACACAGGCAGCGACACAAGGCTCCCTGAAAAAAGAGAGACGTAAATGAGAAATTACGAGAACACGTTTCTGAAAATAATGAAAATTTGATTATGAAGCTGACAAGGAGAACATGATGGCGAGGTGACGGTAAGCACATTCTTGGATAGTGGGCAAGCAGGTAAGCAGAGAGAGAGAGAGAGAGAGAGAGAGAGAGAGAGAGAGAGAGAGAGAGAGAGAGAGAGAGAGAGAGAGAGAGAGAGAGAGAGAGAGAGAGAGAGAGAGAGTGTGTGTGTGTGTGTGTGTGTGTGTGTGTGTGTGTGGGAAGGGGAGGGAGAAGGAAAGAAAGAGAGAGGATGCAAGAAAAAATCCATTACTTCAATTGTTGGCTCCAGTGTTTCCAGCAAAGTGGGTGTACTCCCTCGGAACGTGCGTGGGATTGAGGTCTTTGTGGAAAAAACAGCTGAGAAGAAATAACAATCAAATTCGATCCAGCGTAAAGTGAATGTGAAGGTTCCTTTTCCAGTATTTTTAGGCTGTCATCAGTGCCACCACAGATCCCAGTGCCACAGAAAGAGATGTATACAGGTGCACAGATATATTGACTCTCTCTCTCTCTCTCTCTCTCTCTCTCTCTCTCTCTCTCTCTCTCTCTCTCTCTCTCTCTCTCTCTCTCTCTCTCTCTCTCTCTCTCTCTAATATAACCCGTAAGCACCGTTTGGCTAAAGACAATTTAACAAAGAGATGCAGATGCATATCTACATATACATGATATATACGTATATATACAGATGCATGAAAACATTAATTTGTTCTTTCTCTCTCTGTCTTTCTAATATAAGCCATGAGCACAGTTTGGCTAAAGATGACCAAGAAAAAAAGAATTAGGCGCTGCAGATACAAAACCACGTGCTTCATGAAGGGAGGAACTGATAAAAAACCCACAAGGATATCACCAACTCAATGAAAATTCTTGCAATGTCTCCCGGGCGGACCAATGAAAGAGCGGGACGTTTGAACATCAAGATTTCACAAAGGGCAAATCGGGAAGGAGTAGCTGCGAGAGTGGAGACACCCCTGGAGGTTCCTTCCTTGTGACAGACGCTGGCAAAGTTATTGTTTACGTTTACGAGTGACGCGGGGGACGGAAGGAAGGGATGCGTCTGTTCGTGCCTGACTTATCCTGCTGTTTACTGAGTGTCTTTGTCTCAGTGCTTTATTGCAGGATAAAGGGAAGAGCTTGCTTATCATATCTACTATAATATTTTACTCCTCACTTTTTGTACAAGACTCCACGAAACTCATCGCTAGACAGCGTAGTGATGTGGAGAGTGGCGTGACCTACACCGTGTCTTCGTCTCCAGGGCGTGACAGTAAGCCCGTGATGGAGGCAAGAGTGGCGGGCGTGTGATGGGCGTTCGTAGCGGTGTTTTGTCATTTGTTAAACTCGTCCTCGGCAGTGGTCACCTTTAATTCACAGCAGAGGAGTAGCGAACGGGACGAATTGTGCACTGCAACATTTGAACGATATGCGAGAAAGTTTGTGTGGGAAACGTTGGATCCCAGAGCAGCTCACGGTGAAGTCTTAACCTTAGGGGAAGTCCATAAGGAAGTCTGTTTGCTGCGATCCAAGTGAAGAATTTGTCTGAACACATGATAAGGATCCTTAGGGTGAAGTCGAGGGTGTTTTGACGTCAGATGAAGTCGACAAGAAAGTTTGTTTGCTGTGATCCAAGTGAAATAAGGATCTCATATTCTGATCCTTACACATTCCTCACAGTATGTAAAAGTAACACAAGATCTTTTTTCAGACTCCTTTTTTGGCTAGAACAATACAAAAAAGGTAGTAATATCTAATACTAGTCTTCCCTCTGTAAGAATTCGTCTGGAAAACACGGTACGGATTCCAGGGCCGCTTAGAGTGAAGTCAAGGTAGTTTTGGTATTAAGAAAGTCGCCCAGCCATCTAGAGACCTGCTGTGTACGCGCACGTGTATAAACTACGAGGATGAAACCATATCCCTAACTCAGCAGTGGAATACCTGTTGCACCTGTCCAGGAATCTGAGGATTACGTATCCAGGTCAAGACAGGCAGCGTACAGCGTCCCTACACCTATCCGTCTTCCACCACGCTGATCCTGTACATGGTGTATGTAATATTCTGCATCACGAGACCTCGCTCCACTCTCTCACATGAGTAATGATACAAAGACACGGAAGATGCGGGTGACTGCCTTCCTTGAGTAGACAAACACATGGTCGGATACTACATCACTGTTGTTTTAATTCTTAACCTTAACTCCTTCATTTATATCCACGGAGGGACAGTTACACGTACATTTACTAACTTCTCATGTCTTAGAATCGCGTGTCTCGAAAGAATGCTTATTTCCAAATGTCAAGAAGGTAAATGTTGACAGTTTTGATTTTTTTTTATATAACCTGGATGACTAAGGCAACTCAAGCACGTTAGAATGAGGTCAATGAGGTTTGTTGCAACTTACAGAGAGAGAGAGAGAGAGAGAGAGAGAGAGAGAGAGAGAGAGAGAGAGAGAGAGAGAGAGAGAGAGAGAGAGAGAGAGAGTGTGTGTGTGTGTGTGTGTGTGTTATTCCCACGCTTCCCTGCAAATTGATACTAGCGAACACAACAGACCTATCAATTATTATTCATTAGCGTGTGTCCTTCGACTGATGTCCCTTCCTCAGAAAACACCACACAAATTACTGCAAACACCTCACACAGCTCGCAGGGATGGGGGACCTTCCAATTGACCTCAGCTGCTAATACAATACATCTTCTTTATTCCTATGGCTTGTTTACATCGCATATTTGGACAGCTGGGACGTGTAATGTGGAGATAACAGACTTGCAGGAAAGACTTTTACTAATGGCTCTTGAAAATGTGTGTTTAAGTTTCACTCCATCCACGTACTTTAAAAATGCCACCTCGTGTGTGTTTCTTTGGGGGTATGCTGAGAGAGACACATTAAAACACACACACACACTTGCACCAAAGCCTTTTACTAATGTCTCTTGAGTGTGTGTGAGAATTTTTTTTCATCTACGCCTGCTAATTGAAGATGCCACCTCGTATATGCTTCCTCTTCTGTGTGGTGAGGGATACACACACACACACACACACACACACACACACACACACACACACACACACACACACACACACACACACACACACACACACACACACACACAAAGTACACTAAAAACGTATTTCATTAACTACATCGCATCTTACATAGTGGCGGGAGGGAATTTATAATGGCCACGTACAAATTCCTTTTAAATAAACTCGCGGAATGTGCTATGAAGGACGGAGAGAGACGGGAGGAGGCAGCAGGAGGAAAGCATCTCATCTCCTCCCTTCCCTTCTCCGCGCCTAGCCAAGGGTGCTCACCGCCTCCACTGAGAGAGAAGACGTCAAGAGCAGAATCTCTCTCTCTCTCTCTCTCTCTCTCTCTCTCTCTCTCTCTCTCTCTCTCTCTCTCTCTCTCTCTCTCTCTGCTAACTCAAACAGCCTCGCCTGCCGCTTCAAAACTTGCCAGCCACGAGCTACCACAGCGGTGAACAAATACAAGAACAAGCGACTGAATAATTAAACACTTGAGGCTGTAACCTACAGACACACAGCCACTCTCGTCCTCTCGATCATGAGCCTCGTGAAGACCTTCGTGCTGACAATTCCCCGGGGGATTTTTGGACTTGCCTACGATGTGTCTCCTTTACAGATACACACACACACACACACACACACACACATACACACACACACACGGGTCCTGTTCCACCGCCCATATGTTTTTGTTGTAAAGTTTCTCGTTACTTTTACGGGATCTTTCTTCTTTCATATCAGGACAGAGTATACAGCATCTACGAAGTGCCTGATTGAAGTTTGTGGTTCATTTTTCGTTTTCTTTTTTCTTTTCTTTTCTTTTTTTTTTCTTCTTCTTCTTGTGTTGTTTTATGGGTGAAGGATGCCAGCTAAGGACACAAAAATGGGAAGAAAACTCGCTAATTGGCAGCTCAGAGAAATGGAAAAAAATAAATGAATAAATAACTAAAAGAAAATATAATTAAAATGATCAATTTAGATACGGAAGCGCTTGTACAAAGACTTCCATACACGCAAGAATACAGTATATAATTCTGTGCCCGTGTAACCCCCCCAAATAACCTTTAAAAAATAAAAAATGAAAAAAAAATAGAACATGCTTTTCATTATACCTCGCTGATACTCGGCATAAAATCAGTCAAAAAAAAAAAAATCTTAAAACAAAAATAAATAAACCACATTTTCATCATATCTCACTCACAATCAGCACGGCATCGAAAAACAGGAAGGAAAATAAAGGAAGGTTCACGGAAAATGAGACGGGAGGCAGCAGGTGACGGCCCACTGGCGCAGGTGGTCTCCAATACACGATTGGGTCAAAGAGAGGCGAAAATAATGACTCATAACCGTCAATCTATCGCACGCTAACGCTGACTTTGCATATTTTAGACTCTCTCAATAACAAAGCAATTATTTTGTATATACTTGTCAGAAAAGCTTTTATAACTACCTGAGATGGCACGAGAGAGAAAGTTTAGTGCCGTAAGGGCGTCAAAACACCAAAGGTAAACTAACAAACGAAATTAAGGTCGATTTATACTCAGGTTTACAAGAAGGTATTAATTAAGTGGCCCTTTCCAGAATCTACTTCAATAAAAAAAAAAAAATTAAGTTATCTTTATATATACTTGACAGAAAAAGCGCAGATCTGGACTGGTACGAAATAAGCTTGGTACTGTAAGAAAGTCAAAACACCTAAACACAACTAACAAACCAAAATGAGACCAATTGTTACTCAGTTTTGTGTAGAAATATCAGTTAAGTAGCCTTTCCCTGTTCTTTTTCCAGCTATCTTTGTGTTTTTATTCTCTTGGCCAGCCTCCACTCGACATAAGAAGAGAAATGGAGAAAACAAAAAGTGTGACAGCAGAGGGCCGAGCAATGCTGCCTCAGCGGTCCTCACACTCCACTCGACCACCAAACGCCGTCGCCACTGAGGTCATAAGGAAGGCGGAACTTCAGACGAGGAGATCAATAAACTTCTGGTGAAACCATCAGCCCCTTCACCCGCCGCGCTGCTTTACGAGGCACGAGAGCCTTATGCACAAAGCCCAGAATTATAAGTTCCATTTTTCAGAGTCTATCGTGCTACGTGGCTCGGACCCGATCGAGTGGAATTTAACAAAAGAAAAAAAACTCCTTTACCTAACCTGTATGGGGTGAGCGACCAGGCGTGCCATCGTGTAGAGGCATTGTGCAAGCCACGGGAGGCTGGATAGGTTGTATATTACAGCTGTATTTAGAAACGTTTTGCTCTCTCTCTCTCATCTCTCTCTCTCTCTCTCTCCACGATTAACTTTTTGATTCATGCTTTTGACTGCGGGAGCAAATGAATTCGATAACGTTAAAGCTCCTCACAACAGTAATCCCCACATAGACAGTGTGCCAAGTAAAGTCCAGCGCAAATAATGTTAAACATACACACTGCAGCCAAGAAACACAATAGCTTGACTCAAAGCGCACACGACGTTCCCTTACTGGCTAAAACGAGTCTTGAATTTACGATGGGGTTGACAGACGGACGACCCCCGCAAATACTCCGAAGCTGGCCACAGAACGCAACTGTCGTGACGCCGCACCATCGCCCGCCGCTCGCTGGGACTTCAATGTATGCAATGTAGTTATATCCATCAGAGCGTTTCGGCTTTCACGGCAGACAAAGCCAATCTAATTCCTGGTTTCTCCGTGTATTACTGTCAGTTGGGTCCTCTCCTGCTGTGTCTCCTCGCCTTCTTTCCAAGTAAAGTATTCATGAGTCAAATTGTCTGCTCTCATGGAATATGCACGAGTATTGTACATGTTTGTATTTCTGGGTTAAACATTCACTTCCTTTCAACTAGGCGCCTGCGTACACACACACACACACACACACACACACTTGCAACTCTAACTTGACATTTTTTTTAGATCCGGCATGTGGGAGGGTATTTCTGTTGATGAGTATGTCACAAACTTCAGATTCTTAACATTTAACGATCCTTTTTTCATGTACCCCGTCATGCCAAGTCTCCATAAATCAAGGCAGGAGTCTTCGCTTCTGGCACAAGACGACAACACAGCGCCGGTGTTCGTCACTCTCACTTAATCATCGCACAACACTGGACATGCGTGATCGTATATACTTCCAGATGATGTGTGGCGCCGTTACTCAAGCGACGCGTTACTCTGCCCGCCACCCACTCGACTGTTGAATGTTATGGATCTCAATTGAGTGTTTTTGTCATTTCACGAATACACAGTGGCTTGATGTTTTATTTCTTTGGTTTGTTTTACTACTAATAATTTGTACTAATAATTATAATGTGAAAAAAAAAAATCCTCAGGCAGCATTCTCCGACATCAAGGCTTTGTTGTGAATAATCTCTGCAGACAAAAAATGAAGAATTGCTAGGGAGTCTATACAGTGCCAGTTATAACAGCGTAACCTTCACAAACCAAACTGAATATGTATTCTCTTCTCTTTTTTTTTTTTTCATCCTTCTGGAACAGTTGGAAAGAAAAACTGTCCCCTTTTCTTAATTTTCCTTTTAAAAACCGAGAACTCGAGACAAATTTTTGACTGGGAGAGAGAGAGAGAGAGAGAGAGAGAGAGAGAGAGAGAGAGAGAGAGAGAGTCAAATCATAACGTACCTTCACTAACATAGCACGGGACGGAGTGAAATGAAGGACTGTCCCTCACCAACCGACTTGAGAGCGAACCCGAAGAACTAGCGGCGAGTGTTGACAATGGAACAGAGATAATGGACTCAATACTGCGGAAGGCAACGTGAAGCTGTTCGTGGAAGTATGGTAGAGATACGGTACAATACTCTATTTCACACTATTTATTCTTCAAATGGATGAAAGTCACCTCCTTCTTGGAAATTGAGTTGACAGACCATTCTGCTACTGCTGCTGTTGCTGCTATTATTGCTACTACTACTACTACTACTACTACTACTACTACTACTACTACTATTACTACTACGGCAGCCACCTCACGACCCCTCCCTTTCTTCCTTCTTCAGGTTCCTTCCTTCTTTGCTTCCCTTCATACTGCTGTTGTTGCTGCTACTACTGCTACTACTACTACTACTACTACTACTACTACTACTACTACTACTACTACTACTACTACTACTACTACTACTGCAGCCATCACTTAACCCTTCTCTTTCTTCCTTCCTTCAATTCCTCAACTCTCTCCCTCTTTTCTTCCTTCCTTCCTTCCTTCCTTCCTTCCTTCCTTCTCTTGCTTCCCTCCTTATTTTCTTTTTTTTTTCCTTTCTTCCCTCCTTCCTTTTCCAACTTATTCCGCCCTAACTTTGTATGTCCTATTCCATTTCCTCTCTCTCTCTCTCTCTCTCTCTCTCTCTCTCTCTCTCTCTCTCTCTCTCTCTCTCTCTCTCTCTCCGTATCTCCAATCTCCAGTCCTCTTTCACGTCCTCTTAACTTTTCTTCTTCTATTTTCTATATGCGTGAGTTTTTCCCTCCTTTCATCTCCTTTTTTTTTTCTTTTCTACAGCCTCCAGTGAACTCTCTCTCTCTCTCTCTCTCTCTCTCTCTCTCTCTCTCTCTCTCTCTCTCTCTCTCTCTCTCTCTGAACATATGTTAAGGACCAACACTACAAGAAGGAAAGTTGAAGGAAAGTGAGAAAGAACGAACGAAAAAAGAAAAGAAAGTCAATGAGAAAGGTAAGAGAAAAAGAAGAAAAAGCAGAGGAGGAGAAGGAGGAGGAGGAGGAGGAGGAGAAGGAACAGAAAAAGTGGTGTTCAGTTCCATCAGGGATACTAATATATTTCCTCACTGTAATTTTCTCATTACGATTCTTTTTCCTTTTCTTCTCGATATTTCTGACTTCACTTTCCCAGACAGCAATCATCATAAGAACATAAGAGCATAAGAAAATAAAGGAAGCTGCAAGAAGTAATCAGACCTACACGTGGCAGTCACTGTGCAAAACGTATCTATTTCCACCCATCATCCCCATGCATGAATCTGCCCTATCTTCTGTCAAAGCTCCTTAATGACTCAGCACAAACAGCCTGATTAAAGAGACCCTCCCATTCATCTACCACTCCTTTCGAGAACTGATTCCTTCCTATGTATTTTTTTTTTTTTCTTTTTAATCCAACTTTTCTAGCCTGTTCTCTCCTGATTACTGATCCCGAAAATTTTACTTAAGTCACCCTCGTTTTACCACTTGAACAGCAATCATAATAGTAGTAATAATATGATAGTTTTCCAAAGGTCATGTACTTACATACACACACGTTAACCTAGACCAGACACACACACACACACACACACACACACACACACACACAATTGCGCTCGTTTCTCACATACGAAATTAGTGATGATGAAAGTTCAGGTTGCTCGGCGTCGCCTGTCTCTGAGCAAAATTCCACTCTGGAAGACCCATCGACAAAACTTAAGACAGGCGGGAGGAAGAAATGTTTGGAGGAACACGACTATAAATTGGAGGACGAGGGCAAGAGAGGAAGAGAAAACGGCATTACGAGTAAGGAAGAGTGGTCTGGGGTGGGAGGGAATGGGGAGAGAAGAGGATGGGGACGAGGAGGTTGAGGGAGCACGAGAGAAAGAGAGAAACAGAAGAGGGATGAGGAAAAGAGGAGAAGAGAGGACAGACGGAATGCATGAAGGCAGTTGAGTACAAAAAAATATCCTCCCCCTAAAAAAAATTTTACGTGAAGTTAGCAAAGAAATTATGATAGAAATGTAAGAGGCAACGAATTTGAGAAGTGAGGATACGATGATAGCGAGGCAAAAAAGCGAGACGAGATAATAAGTAGTAATGAAAATGTGATAATGAAGACAGTAGTGTACGGTGGAGAAGCGAAAAATATAAGACATATTGAACGAAGGGGATGAGGAAGACGACGACGATGACGAAGAAAAAAAAAAAAAAAAGACGAGGGAGACAAGAAAGAGGACGAGAATGAGAAGAACAAAGACAAGGAAGACGAGGAGAAGAACACGAAAAGCAAGGAGGAAAAAGACGACGACAACAACAAGAAAGAAGAACACGAAGGGAAAGAGAACAAGGACAAGGACGAGAAAAACGAGAACGACAAGAAGACAACCAGAGAAACAAGAATGAGGAAAAGGAGGAAGAAGAGGAGAACACGAACTTATACACGTAAAAAAAGAAAAAAAAAAGAAAAACAACTTGACGAGACTTGCAGTGGTACAGGAGGCGTTATTTGCTGTACATACAGGAGAGAAAAAAAATATTAATTCTTTCCACTGTTCTGTTCTTGTACCACCACCTAGCGAGGATGAAAGAGGAGGAGGATAGTGAGAACGGAGGGGGAGGAGAGAAAGAGGAGATAAGGATGGAGAAACAGGAGGAAGAGATAGAGATAGAGGAGGATGAGGTATGGAGAAAAGGGAAGAAAAGTAGGAGAGGACAAAAAGGAAGAGGAGATTGAGGCAGAGGAGTAAAGAAAGAGGAGGAAGAGAAAGAAGAGGATGAAGAGAAAGAAGAAGAGGAGGAACGCAACGGAAGAATAATAATTAACAAGTGGTATTTATTCTATTGATAAAGGCAGAGAGAGAGAGAGAGAGAGAGAGAGAGAGAGAGAGAGAGAGAGAGAGAGAGAGAGAGAGAGAGAGAGAGAGAGAGAGAGAGAGAGAGAGAGAGAGAGTCAGCCATCAATTGTACATATATATCCATAACTTCATTCCCCTCTAAGGATCAAAACCTTCCTTAACTTTCACTACTTATCTCCCAGCTAAGTCGCCGCGGGAACTGACTAATCTTGTGCTTTCATTTCCTTTCCTGTCCGCTCTGCCTTCCCTTTTGCTGTTCCGGCCTGTCACTAAGCCGTGTGCGTGTGTGTGTGTGTGTGTGTGTGTGTGTGTGTGTGTGTGTGTGTGTGTGTGTGTGTGTGTGTGTGTGTGTGTGTTCATAATGGCAATGCAATCTTTTATCTCCTCTTGGTCTTCCCCTGAGTTTGTGAGATCTTACGTCACTCTCAAAGGCAGGTTTTCTTTTTATTTATTTTTTATTTATTTTTTTCTTTTTTTGCAATCTTGTTTGTTGCGTGAGGTGTTCCTGTGTTTGTGTCTTGTTGATTATCTTTTTTTTTCTTTCGAGTTTTTTTTTCAATTTCTGCAAGTGGAATGGGGTGTTTTCTTTTCTTGTTCTTCGTCTTCTTTTACTTTTTTTTCTTTTTTTGCTTCTTTTTTCTTTTCTTTTTCTTCTTCTCCTTTCTCTTCTTCTTTTTATTCTTATTCTTATTCTCCTCCTCCTTCTCCTCCTCCTTCTTTTTTCTTCTTCTTTTTTTTTCTTCTTATTCTTCTTCTTTTTCCTCTCTCACCCATTTTTCTAGCCTAAGCCAGCCTCCCTGAGAAGCATCAGGTGAGATGTGCGTCTCAGCCTAGCGGTCCCTTCACGAACAAAATACCTCCACGCTTACTACGTATATTTGTAAACTTGGAAAATAAGCTGAAACAAAAAGATGAAAAAAACAAACTTTCGGACAGTTTAATTTTCTTAATGTCTCTAATTTTTTTTTTTTTATAATTCTTTAATATTTATTTTTCATATTTATGAATTAGCATGACAGTGGCATTCTTGCAGCCCGCTGGTACAAAATAAACGAGATAAACATTTTACTTTTTTTCAGAGTTTAACGAACACGACACCTAATTCATACTTAATTATATTTCTGCTTTTATAATATATGCATGTATGAGAGAGAGAGAGAGAGAGAGAGAGAGAGAGAGAGAGAGAGAGAGAGAGAGAGAGAGGAGAGAGAGAGAGAGAGAGAGAGAGAGAGAGAGAGAGAGAGAATGAGAGATATATATAAGAATAAATATATAAACACCACTGAGGCGACACAGGTAAGGAGGGTGTGGTGGTGGTGGTGGTAGTGGCGAGGCAAGGCCGGGGCTCGGGAAGTGACGAGTGAGGGATGGAGGAGGCTTGACGCACGCCAGGGATTTGCAGACTTTCTCTAAAAAGTTTCTCCTCCTCGCGGCGCAGATAATGCCACCACGCACCCCACACTCTCCTGACGGCGCGCCTGAAGGAAGCAGAAGGCAAAGCAGGAAATAGAGGACGCGGAAAAGGATGCTGCTACATACGTGCGGAACATTTTGATAATAATGATACTATTACGCTGTTTATCACTAAGGCAGTTACACAGGGGACTTAGGTGGAGAGGTGGAATTCAGAGAGATATAAAAACCATCACTAAAATCATCAAAACCTTCTATAATATCGAGTACAACCGCTAAACAATCACTAAAACCACTTCCACTGGAGCCATTGAAGATGTTGTTGTTAAGATTAGGCGCTTAGATTGTTTGAGGACACAGTCTTTTGCAGTCTCCTCGTTCCCTTCCTTACAACCCTCGACCTTAAACCTCCGTGACCCTTTTGTTGTTTGGTTTCCACGTTCGTAAGTAACATCAGTGTTCGATCTCAGCTAGCACGAACAAAGGTATTACACATTAATGCACTTATAAAAATTTAATTCATGTCCACGGTAAATGTTTGACCTTCATATTGACTTGTGATAAAATAAATATAACCTGTGTGTGTGTGTGTGTGTGTGTGTGTGTGTGTGTGTGTGTGTGTGTGTGTAGTAATGTATATATTTGCCAGGTTCACTTCCATCCCGCAAGGCACACACAAAAGGATATACTAACTTTACAATAGTCCCTCCATCCCACAAGTCACTATTAGAAAACGCTTAAATCTTTAGGAGTAACAAAACTATTTACATGTATATGTGTGTGTGTGTGTGTGTGTGTGTGTGAGGATTGGAGGGCAGGCAGCGGCGAGGACTGGTATCGATGACAGTCCTATCAATCAGTATTTACACAAGTACAGCGGCATCACTCATCTCTGGAACTCTGACATGCAACACAAACCTCACCCTCTGAGTTTTCATTTACCTGATCCTTGTCGTTTTTCTCTTCCTGCGCTGCCACCACCACCACCACCACCACCACCACCACCACCACCACCACTACTACTACTACTGCTATAACGTTACTCCTACCTACCCTCTCCCCGAAGCAAAGACCAGACGGTATTTGTAATCATGATAAGGCTCCTCAGTATTGTAGCGCCGCTCATACCGCGATGCTCTTGTGTTTTTAGATGACGGATGTATTGGGTATCTGATTTTTGCTGTTGTTGTTGTTGCTGTTGTTGTTGGTGGTAGTGGTGGTGGTGGTGGTGGTGGTATTGTCATCATCAATATCATTACTGGTGAAAGCTTTGCATGACAGCGAGGGATGGTCCGGCTTGTCTCCGAAACTTTCGACGAGAGAGAAGACAAAGCCATTTAGATATTACCATTACGTAATGAAGGTGAGGTCTATGAATAATTATGGAGATATCTTATTAAGCAAAGTAGATAGAAATGAAGCCTGATGCTATGAGACCTTTTTTTTTTTCATTTTCGCGTGAATGAAAAAAATAATCAAAAAAGTTGCTTCATTTACTGTATTGCCGCACTCCTACGTGAATTGATTTAATTAATATTGCTTTTGAAAAATAATAAGTAATCATAATAGAATATTGTGAGACCCTCGCATATACGACAGGAAAACAATGAGGGACAAGATTACTGCCATTCATCTCCTTCTCTCGTGTGTATCGTTCCTTCTGCACTCAGGTAAATACTCTCTCTCTCTCTCTCTCTCTCTCTCTCTCTCTCTCTCTCTCTCTTACACAATCCCTGTGGCCACGTCCGTAATCACACCTTCCCTTTCTGTGCAATATACTTCCCCCGCCTCGCCAGGCTTGAATGAAGGCGCACACACACACACACACACACACACACACACACACACACACACACACACACATTTAATATATTGCAGCCTATCACGTCACTGCTTCTCCCTTAGTCCCCTTCCTACCTCAACTGTCCCATGCACATCCTCATCATCGTCTATCACTGCTACTGCTACTACTACGACTACGACTACTACTATTACTACTACTACTATTCCTACTTTACCTATATAGAAGACATGTTTGCAGAAAAAATGGATGAGAAATAGCAGAGTAAAAATTGCATACTGTTGCCTTGACACTAGCGAGCCTTCCCTCTCCCCCTCTCCTCAGGGACACACACACACACACACACACACACACCCACACACACACGCCACTTTTCCACCATGCTCATCGCTACACCCTCAGCACCACAGCCGTCACACCTCCACGTTCATCCTACTACTACTACTACCACTACTACTACTACTACTACTACTATTTCTACTACTACTACTACTACCACTACTACTGCACACTTTCCTCAGACCTCAGCCAGCCCTTCCCCTCTGTGAGCCAGACACAAGTGGTGCAGTGTGCATTTTCTTTTCTACTGATGATATCCTTACTATATCGCTAGAATCATATAAACAGTCTTGAAAAACCATTGACTTCGTTTTAAGTTGAAATCTACATTCATCTGTGTGTTTTCTACGATCTTTCATTACTCTTGGATGATGTTAATATTTCATAATGAGGCAATGTTGACATGGCGCGGATTTTTCATGGAAAGAGCGAACACAAAGCTACATAGTTTCCATTAAAGCATACAAGCTGTACAAAACAAAGGTACAGTTTCTGCCCGAGAGCGATTATTAAACTTCTCATTCCAACTTACACTGGCAAATATTTGTTGAATACATATTTTTCGGAGGAGAATTACGCAAGGAAGGAAAATCAAATACATTTCATTTATTATTAAGGCAACGTATATCCTGTTTCATCACACACGACCTAATGCTTCCCCTCTCGTTTCCTTCACCGCCCTTCATCTCTTCACTTTTCGCCTCACATTAGGTGTACGCCAAACACCACTCTTCACTCATACCAACACACACACACACACACACACACACACTCTCTCTCTCTCTCTCTCTCTCTCTCTCTCTCTCTCTCTCTCTCTCTCTCTCAATTTCTTTTTTTCTTTTTTCTTTTTCTAATTCTTGAAATATCACAAAGTTTTCATTTAATAGGAAGTTATCATGAAAGTTTAACCTCTCTCTCTCTCTCTCTCTCTCTCTCTCTCTCTCTCTCTCTCTCTCTCTCTCTCTCTCTCGATTTTTTTTCTTTTTCTTCTTCTAATTCTTGAAATATCACAAAGTTTTCATTTGATAGGAAGTTATCATGAAAGTTTAACGAAAGACAAAAAAAAAAAAAAAAAAAAAACCGCACCTTGAATTAGGGTTAAAAATGCAATGGTGAGCGAACATGGCTTGCGTGACGTCACCTGGAGCCATTGGTTGCAAGTTTAGCCATTACTATTGCATGGGAGCCTGTCATTACCTCACCGACAATGCTTTCCCACAAGGCTTCCTTTAACTGTTTGGCAGCTAACGACAGTATGACGCTTGCTACCTTATTACTACTACTACTACTACTACTGCTACTATTACTATCATTATTAGCCTCTCTCCTTCCCACCCACATGTCAAGAAACACTTACAAAATCGTATCAAAAACATGAAAACAGCTTAAAAATAATATATTGTTTGTGTAATGGACTTGTTGGATATCACGACCACAAAACATTCCTAACACTCCCTTAAAATGCCTCACCAACATTTGTCATTGCAATAAAAAAGAAAGGTTATTTTGCTCTCAGTGGTCAGAACGCTCAATGCAGAGAGAGAGAGAGAGAGAGAGAGAGAGAGAGAGAGAGAGAGAGAGAGAGAGAGAGAGAGAGAGAGAGAGAGAGATAGCAAAAGAATATTATGAAGGAGAGATGTGAAGGGTAGATGGAAGCCCTGAGTAGGCAGGGATAGGGAGTGACGGGATTATGAACGAGTTAGGCAAGTTGGAGCAGGTTGTACAATTGCAAAGATCACACTCAATGTCATGATGAAATGTGACACTATTTTTGTGTGCTAGCGTGATTCTAGTACTCACCAGTGCATGACGCTTCGTCTATCCCTGAACACTGGTACACTCTCCCCTTCGTCAGGATCACGGCACGTCAACACTTCGAGCAAGAAAACACAAGAATACTTTGCGCAATCTGCTACGCACAGCAGCCTCTTCCCGCCATCGGCGTACGATAATATTAAATGTCATTCATAATCATTCGTCTTTTCACATTTATATATCATGAAATTGTGTTTTCTTTTTCTCTTCTTTTTAACAAAACAATAAGAAGAATATAGCTGAAAGATCCATAAGAAAAACAAGAAAAAAAGGAAATGAGATTGCTAATGGAGGATCATCTCGACATTTTGAACATTTTCTTGGCTTGTCAATACAGTATGAAGGTAAAATCAAAATGAGACTGATTAGGAAAATAAAAGGAAAAAATAAATGCACAAAAAAAACATAATGCAAACAAAATTATGTAATAGGAATGGATTGGTAACTTATAGCAAATGCTCGTTTAGCCTAATCAGTAAAACAATTAGTGTGGGTCACTAATATGGTCTTTATTTACAATTTATATGTAATATTTTCATCACAAAAAATATTTGTATTCATATTCAGCAAAAAAATAGTCAATCATCACTGTTTAGAGAAAAATATACATATATATAGATAGATATAACAGAGAGCGGCTAGCTGCCTTGCGGTTGCCAGTTTGTGTTTTAAGGTTTGTGAGAGGTACGTGTCTACGTATTCGTGTCGTCAGTGGACAGTGACATATATTGAAGACCACGGGAGTTAGGAAGCTAGCAGTGGGTGTAAGTGACGAGGCGTTGAGCAGCTCGGTGAGTACTGAACAGGGAAGCTTAATTGGTACAGAGTATGCATTTGTTCCAAGTGTTGTGTTCAAAGTTAACTAGGTGTCCCCTTGTTTCCTTGTCACCTGTGCTCATAATAGCATGTTGTGTTCCTAGCTGTCGTGCGAACTGCGGATGCTCAAAGGAGTGTTGATAAACATATATGTGCGCTGCTGAAGACTTAGTTGAATGATTAGCCACAAATAGCGATGAAACAGATTATGTAAACCAGTACTTCACAAACTTTTTTTTTTTTTTCGTCTTTTCCCCTTTCAACCAGTTCACCTGTTAGGATTTCCTCCTTCATAGAGTGAAAAGGAAATGTAAAAACTCGTACAAAGTCATTACTAAAGGCAATCCTAGCATAAATTTTGATTTGTATTTATATATAGTACTTCAACAAAACTTAACAACCATATTATGAGTTTTTTTTTTTTTTCTGTCGGCCAATAGCTGGTAGTTTTTATTTCCCTCAATAGATTTTCCCCCTAAAATCCTAAAATTTCCCCCAGGTTGGAAAATAGTGCTGTAAAGTATTAACAACAGTCCGGCTTTTGTTCGTAAACAAAGAGCAGACAGCTTCGAACACGCACACACGCAGATGTGTACACAGAGGATAGACTTTGGAACAAGTGCAGTGGTGGTGGTGGTGGTGGTGGTGGTGCAAGAGACGAATTCCACGCTCTTGTCTCACTGTAAAGGGGAAATTGTGGCACTGCGTGATATGTATGCAGTGTTCAAAAGTATTATACTTAATAAGCCATTTCGTTTTGAATATGTTTATTTCATACTGCATGTATTTTTGCATAATTTCATAAATTTTGATGGAGATGCATTGCTTACTTATTCATAAAGTCTGAGTGGATTCAATCAACTCAGTTCAATTCATTCTACACACACACACACACACACACACACACCAGTCAGCGTGGGCTGGTACACTAAGCAGGGTGGATGCTAACGTGCAATGCAATTTCGTGGGTCCAGGGCGAATACTGGTTAGCACGTTAGTCAGATTGAGCTAAATAGTGCAGCTGTTTTTATAAGATTACAGACTGGAACTGCAAAGTGGTTGGAGGTGACAGGTGAAGAGATGTGGGACGGGGACAGGTGTGGGCAGCTGGCTTTGAGAGGATACAGGAGATTAAGGAATGCAAATCATGAGATGAAATATCCGTCGGTGTGAGTGGAAAAGGTAGGAAGCCGCTTTATTGATTAACTGAGACACGGCAGGAAGACAGGTTAAAGTATTAAGTCGCGGGAGGAATCACTCTTGACAGAAAGCACTACGAGTATATTAAAACTATAGGCTCAACTCATGATGCTAAGTCACTTCGCGCCTCCATCAAAGTGCAGTTTTGATCAGCATTGTTTCGTCATTACTGGGCGGAGGTGGGCGAAGACTGTAATCCATGTCTGTGCTGAGTGAAAGCCCCGCCCACACTCAATTTGGTCCTGTCACCTGTCACCTCTCTCTCTCCATTACTTGCTTTGTATACTGAGTTGTTGCAGGGAAGCCAAAACGTAGGTAGTGTTCTGTCACACAAAATATATGTATCTAAGACCTACATCAGTCAGAGGAACCAGAACAACGCGGCACAAAATCATTTCATTAAACTTGAGAGGCCAAACCAGATTTTAAAATTAAAACTTTTTTTTTTTTTTTTCGTTCAGGTAGTTCCAATTCCTAATCATGTATAAGTTATATTTTTAATAAACATTATTAACTGAGTGTAACAAGCATGGCGAAGCGTTCCCGCGGTGTTATTATTACTGGAACTGTTCCAGGCCAATGTACGGCTCGTTGTGCGCCACCATTTGCTGTCTCATTTGTAGATATGAATTTGTTGTCTGTAATATCTTATTATTTACTGTGCAGCAACCTCTGGCAACTTGTTAACTGTGTATATATGAAACACTCATTATGATACTTACTTATTATTAGGTTTAGGGGAAGCATAGTTACTAGTGAAATGTATACGTATTAAAAGTTTGTGTGTGTGTGTGTGTGTGTGTGTGTGTGTGTTTCAGCACTCAGTGAGATAACAAGACCTTTCCTGCATCGTGGGGTATATTCATCAGTCCAAAGGATCATTCAGCAGACACCGACTGACCCACAGGAAAACTGGCTTATAAAAAGCATCGCCGCTTGCATAATACAGATAATTAAGTAACATTTTAGCTTGTTAGTATAAAGGTGGCACAAGTGAGGAGGGATAGTGGGAGCTAATGACTTTGGAAAACAGAAAAAAAAGATGAAAAAGCAAGATATTGATTGCAGTGGATGCGGGTGGCTGTCGTGGGCACCACATCCCGCAATTTCATCCCAGTGGTATTGCAGTACAGTTTGCTCTGAAGCAATATTTGCACCAAGTAAAAACTAAAGGTGCTGCGTAAAGGTGACGAAGTTCCCAAAAGTAACTCAATGTAGAATAGTTTCACTTAGAAGAATCTGTGGTTTTCTGGCTGAACAGCCATTATTTAGAAATGTAAAGTTATACTTACATTTCACGTTGACTCTTGCGACGGCCGCTTGTGTCCACGCCGCCAGCAGCAGCCAGGGTGCTAGTCCGCCCAGCCCAGGTAGACTTGGCAGACCGTCCGTTGCCGCCCGTCTGCATGCTGCCACCAAAGCCGTCATGGCTTTCCTGCACGCCTTGTAAGGCACCACCTCCAACACCGCCGCCGCCGCCACCCGCCGGCACTAGTCACTGACTGCTGCTGCCACACACCACACACCCACCTTTGGCCGCCCTTACTAATGCCCGGCGTGTTCAGTGTTCAGGGCGGGAAATGTCAAACCGCGGCATAAACTTTTCTGTTTCACCACACCAGTTCTTGTGTTTCCAAGCTTACGACAACTGAGTGAGTGTATGGCTGAGTGAAAGAGACGTCACAAAGTTCTCACCTGCCTGTTTGCTCTTCCCTGACCTCCTCCTCACTCTCGCTCTCTCTGCTTCTCCCCAGCTACCGTCCATATCTCCCTCAGTAGTCACAAGCACTCATCCCTGAAGCACCTCTCCCTCTCCCTGTCCCTGCCGTCCCTGTGCCTTGCCCTCCTCACTGCAGGGCACTCGTTTCCCTCCTCATCCCTTGTCACAGCAGCGTTAAAGAGAAAGGCGAGTCTCTCTCTCTCTCTCTCTCTCTCTCTCTCTCTCTCTCTCTCTCTCTCTCTCTCTCTCTCTCTCTCTCTCTCTCTCTCTCTCTCTCTCTCTCTCTCTCTCTCTCGTACCCCCGGGCCTCATCGTTACCGTTCACCTTTGCCTTGCACTTGATCCGGTTTACCATCCAACTCTAATTCATTTTTATTCTATTATTTTTTTCAGCTTCTCTTCCCCATCCATCTCTTCCGTATCTATTAACCTCACCCTCCCTTCCGGTGAGGCCCACAGCAATGATCTACAGTGCATCTCTCTTATCACCAACGAGGATTAGTCCTAAGACCTTCCTGTTTTCTCACGCTCACTGTTTATTTTATATTGTTAGGAAGGTATATCTGCATGTGTATATATGTATTACTCTTGTGCGTGTGTATGTGTGGTGTGTTACGTGATATATCCTCCCTTAAGCCTTGTATGTGTGTGGTGCTATCAGTGTGTGTGTGTGTGTGTGTGTGTGTGTGTCAGTGTGTCGTGGCCATCACCACCAGTATTAATACATCCCCGAGCCTTGCACAGCACAGCACAGCACAGCACAGCACAGCACGGCAATGCCAACAACATTGAGGGTCTTGTGCACAACCTGGAAGAAAAAACAGAGAGGGGAATTAATTAAAAAAAAAAAAAGTAAAGCGTGATTCTTCATTTGGCATGATAAAACAACATTGAAAAGGAATTCTGAAAACTTACTGAAGGAAATGGGGAGTAAAGTGTTATCCCTGTTAGTGTATGTGTGTGTGTGTGTGTGTTCAGGAATTGAAGCATAGCAGGAGATTGATTGAAATTTTATTGTGTGTTGTGTGCTATGCGAGTATTTGGGGGATGGGGGAAGGTGGTGGTGGTGGTGGTGGTGGTGGTTGTGATGGAGCACTTCCTAGTCGACACCGCCGTGCTCTTTGTTATAATACATATATAAATCTCTATAGTATTGAATGTACCTATGTATGCAGCTTAAGTGCGTCTTTATGTACACGTGTCGGCTATTGATTCAATGATTCTTTACTAATTTATTCAATCTTTTTCCTCGAATTATCGCCAGAAAACAAAGGTGTAAATTTCACCTTCCGGTTTCTGTCACTCCCTCTGCCACAGTGAATGTCACACACACACACACACACACACACACACACACACACACAAACACACACACACACACACACTGTCGTCAGAGAGAGAGAGAGAGAGAGAGAGAGAGAGAGAGAGAGAGAGAGAGAGAGAGAGAGAGAGAGAGAGAGAGAGAGAGAGAGAGAGAGAGAGGTGACTTTTTTTTACTTTTTTTTTTCTTGAGTACAACAAAAACTCATGTGGATTTTACAAGTGGTTCAGTAAGTCAGTTAGTTGAGAGTGGTGTTGCTTTGGCGTGTTTCTTGCTAACAGCTATTCTCATACAGCAGGAGGATAATGTAAAAATTATGCACATTACAGAAGCAAATAGCGGCATATGCTTTAGTGAATCTGCATAAAAGTCGCGTTGTAGTCTCTTATGAGCGGAGGGAAATCGTGAAAGAGAAGCATGACGTGCCGCTCTTTTTAGCAGCTAGGCAACAAAGCAGTGTAGCAGACACCGGCGCTTTGCTAGCACGGACCTGCGCTGCTGACAGAGAGAGACCAGCGAGAACTTAATTACAAGTAGCTTTCGGCTGCTCAGCTCGGCCTGCGACACACACCCACACGCAGGAAGGTGGGGGGGGTTCTGCTATAAAGAGGGAAGGGTCTGGGATGAACATGTATCTGTAGTAAATTTTGGTCATCGAGGCGTATTATTGTGTTTTACCCTTGATGAGGATCCATTTTGCCTGCCGGGGAGTGTGAACGCGGGGGGGCGGGTGTCGGGGTGACGCGGGAGGTTGTATGGCATGGGGTGGGGGTTGTTTGATGTCTGGAGTTAAGGGTGCTCACTTCCACTCGTTACAACTCTCCCGTAACCCCTCGACTTCCGAATACGACGAGGCTTGCCGTTAAATGTCGTAACACTGCGATGCTTTACAGTAAGTGCACAGTGGGCGTGCTATAAAGTTAGTCAGCTCCAGCCTAAAAGCCAAGTATACGATGTTTGGATGTACAGGGGCACGCTGTCCACTACTCGTAATCGCCGCTGCAGACACAGGCAAAAGTTTATTCTTGGTGTGCATCCAAAGGTCTGGGTTACAAACGCTGGCGTGCGTATGCCGCGGTATAGTTTTTACGCCTGTTGTTTGATGTGTCAGGCGCCAGATGAATGGTAAAGGCGGGTAATCGAGGCAAGAGCGTTCAGGCATCGCTACTGGTTCACCAGTTTTTTTTTTTTTTTTCTCATGTCGCTGTGCCGTTTAAGACTATCTACAAACTACCCATCCGCGTGCACTCTTGCACTCCGTGTGAAGCACACACTACACATTCAGTGCAGCAATTCAACTAAACGATGTACATGGGCCTCCATCTCTCTCTTCCACACACACACACACACACACACACACACACACACACACACACACACACACACGGCCAGACTGACACACTTGACGCCTGCGAGTGATGTGCTACACAGGGTTGGCGTGTGGGTTGTGTAGTGGTCGCCTCAAGCGCCAACCTGCTCACTTTTCATCAGGTGTTTTCATTACGTGGATGGCTTGTGTGGCTGGTGAAGGAGCGAACTGTCGCGGACCTGTCAGCCAGTGAATGACTCTCACGGCACTCAAGAGGCGGTAAATGTGGTTCCCTTCTCGGCAGTGGAGGGACGAGTGTTCCCTCATTCCGCCAACTGTAGCAGTGGTACATTGCACTGTGTGTCCTGGAGTACGCTGAGGATGCCTCATTCTAAGTATTGATATAAATGTCTTTTGTCTTCAAGTGGTCAAATGAAATTTTGTCTTAAACTGTTGTACAGCCATTAATTATAAGAGCAATAACCGGTGTCGGGGAAGCGTCAGGGAGTTAGTTCTCCCTCTGCCGTGACCCACGCGTTCACTTTGTCGCTGTCGGATGACAGGCGACACCCGCTCTGGAGTACATCCTTTCTTTTCTCATCATTCCTGGTGTATCCTCTCACATCCCTACTTAAAATTACTAAACCACAGCCCTGCAGACTTCACCTCATAGGCTGCAGCTTACGTTATGCCAAGCGGTGGTCATTCACACGTCAGACTGGTCACGTGAGCCATGTCATGGATGAGTGTGGCCTTCCCCTTCTTCTCTACAAATAGTCAAGTAGCTACAGTTGTTTCCCGGGCGATGCAAACGTTAACAAAGCGCCATCAATCGTGTAGGCAATTATTTCATTTCTTTTTTTCACACATCATGCATGACTCAACTTTTTCAAGAGGCTAATGACTCGCACCGCCGTCTGGTGTCTGGTGAGCGGAGGCCACCCGTCTTGTGCTCAGCTTGGCACCGGACTCCCTCGCTGTAAAGCTGATGTCCCCGTCCAGTGTAACCCTTGCCTCTAAGCGGAGTGTCGTAAATGTCAGCTGAGGCTTTGTAATGATTACAGCTCGCTAGTTGGCTTGCTGCAAGAGTTACTGTGCAGTACACACTGGCAGCAGTAGCAATTCTTGCAGTGTCGCTATCGAACGTGCTATAGAGGAACAATTAGCCAGTGGCTCCGGGCAGTGGCTGCAACGTGCGGCCTTCACTCCGATGCTTGTCCCTCACCACAACGGAGTGGCGTTGAAGATGAATTTGCTAATAGCTCTGATTTCAGTGGTGCGTGCAGCCTCCTTGGATATAGGAATTGGTTATGACTCTGCGCCTAAGTAGTGCACACTACAGGAAGAACACCTCAGCCATGCTCTCGCCAAGCTACGCCCAACTTGCCTGCTGTATCACAGCGCATCGCTCCCAAGCGCTGTGGCACGCTTATCTATATACCTGTTGCTTTCTTAAGCTCTTGAAAATAAACTTACTAATAACTGGAGATGAAAAAGCAAATAATTCCATCATCAAGCAATACAGAATAACCAGAAGTGCAAATTTTCTGTCTATTTAATGGGCGTGAATCACACTGAGTTGAAACTAATAAAAGATGCATGGAGAGGCGCACGCAGAGTGACAAGTCCGGGAAGATGCAATAAAGTGCAGAGATGAGGCCAGGAGATTTTATGAACTAAGCTGGCACACACACACATACACACACACACACATACACACACACACACACACACACACACAAACACACCACACACACACACACACACACACACACACACACACACACACACACACACACACACACACACACACAGCAGCAGCAGCGGCAGCAGCAGCAGCAGCAAACACCCCACAGCCTATGTTTACACCACACACTCCGTCGCTTTCTCGTCCCTTCATTCACTCTTATTTCCTTCCCCTTGTCATAATTCTTCTTCCTCCCGCCTCTTACATCCTCCTGTCCCTCTCAGCCACTCACTTCATTCCTCCCGTCCGGTTGCATTCTGCCACGCCAAAAGAGGTTTTCACGTTCATTCTCCTCCCCTTCCTCGCACTACTCTTTTCCCAATATCCTCCTTCCCTAACTCTCCTCACCACACACGTGCCCTCCATCCCTGCCTCTCCATCTCTCCCCTCCTCACCCCCTCACTCTCACTCCCTCGCCTCCTCACTCAGGCCCCGCTACACTGCAACAACGATAAATATTCACGTTCTCTTCCCATCCTCTCCTCACATGCACTTCGTTCTTTCCGCTCCCTATCATCCGCCTCTCTCTCTCTATCTCTCTCTCTCTCTCTCTCTCTCTCTCTCTCTCTCTCTCTCTCTCTCTCCTCTCTCTCTCTCTCTCTCTCTCTCTCTCTCTCTCTCTCCCATCCTTTCCTTCCTTCACAACCCCTAAAATTTTCGCCACCCCACCCCGAGCCATACCGCCTCGCGCCTCCCCGCCTCGCCCAGCGCCGCCACGCCCCGCCTCACTCATTTGTCATAACTTTTATCATCGTCGGTAGAGTTCACGGTCAGTCTTAGGAAGGATTAGAGGGACGCGCCCGCCTAACACGACACTGGACCTTGCTGGACGTTGTGATGTCCGCGGTGATGCAGTGGTGATGGTGGTGGTGGTGGTGGGGGTGGTAGTAATGAGCGGGTTGGAAAGACAGTAAGACAGACATCCCTGAAATAGTGAACAGCGGCCTGTGTGTGGTGAACTGGGGTTTGCCTGTAACGCGGTCATGTTGAGTGCTTGAAGACCATGCGTAGCTTACCGGTGGAGGAAGCAGGAGGAGGATGAGTATAGCAAACATGCCCACGCTTTCCATTACTACTTGAAGTCACGTGTAGTGTGTGAGTTTGTGGGTGCACGGGAGAAGAAGGAAGGTTGCCAGGGATTGGGGGAATGGTGGGCAGAATGAGGTTAGCTTTTGTGGGGGGCTGGGGAAGAATCTGATGGAATCTGGACTGGTGGAAGAGGTGCGGGATGATGGGGTGAGTGAAGGCTGAAGAGGGAAGGAGGAAGGGACTGGTGGTGGATTGGGGAGAAGCAGAAGGAGAAGAAACAGAAAGAGGCGGTGATGTGTTTGTGATGGCGGTTCACGTTGCCAAAAACGAGGCTGGCTTGTGTTCTTTCCTTCTTTCATGAACATTTTCTTTCTTTCTTTTAACCTATCTTCGTTGCTTTCTTCTCCTTCCTCCTCCTCCTCCTCCTCCTCCTCCTCCTTCTCCTCCTCCTTCTCCTCCTCCTCACAAGGGAGGCACCTGCAACACGATGAGACAGTTACAGCAGCACATCCAGTCAGGTTAGTACGTTTCTCAGTAATGCAGAAAGCTTGAAGTAATCTCTCTCTCTCTCTCTCTCTCTCTCTCTCTCTCTCTCTCTCTCTCTCTCTCTCTCTCTCTCTCTCTGTGTGTCTCTCTCTCTCTCTCTCTGTGTGTGTGTGTGTGTGTTTGTGTGTGTGTGTGTGTGTGTGTGTGTGTGTGTATGTGTCTGTGTGTGTGTGTGTAGCGTCGCACCAGCTGACTACTCCCACGCCTTCCATCCTGAGCGCACACATTTCCGGCATTGCTTCATTCCTCCGCCTTCCTCCCGTCCCCCGCCATTTTCCTTTTTTTTTAAGGTTATGTTGTTCTTTTCTCCTTTGTTCATTGTACCCTCCCGCTCCAGATAACTTGTTCCAGACACGAGCTCTGTGTGTGTCCCTCCCTACTGCTTTTTTTTTTTTTGCTTCTGGTGACCTGGATCTGGTCCTTGTTGAGTCTGCAGTGATGCGTCGTGTTATTTTGAGTGTTTGTCGTCCCTAATTAGCCTCTTTAACAAGCGAGATAAGGAGCATTTAGCTTCTGATGAGTGAACACCCTCTAGACATGCGCACGCACGCACACACACACACACACACACACACACACACTCCCAAGTGGAGGATAATCTGTGTGTGATTCTTCACGATAAAGTCTTAGATCTAT
Organism: Scylla paramamosain; assembly: GCF_035594125.1. Classification (NCBI taxonomy): domain Eukaryota; kingdom Metazoa; phylum Arthropoda; class Malacostraca; order Decapoda; family Portunidae; genus Scylla; species Scylla paramamosain. The sequence continues at coordinate 225,064 of NW_026973685.1, read as the reverse complement.
TTGATAGTTAATGAAGACGATGTTTGCACACTGCTCGACGTAGCGAGGCGAGACGCCCTGGCGA
>NW_026973685.1:210000-220000 GCF_035594125.1 Scylla paramamosain | reverse complement strand
TCTCTCTCTCTCTCTCTCTCTCTCTCTCTCTCTCTCTCTCTCTCTCTCTCTCTGACGTGTGTGTGTGTGTGTGTGTGTGTGTGTGTGTGTGTGTGTGTGTGCTATTTTCCCTGATGTGTAGCAATACCAATACCGCTCTTGATAAACCGGTTGTTACCAATTCCGATATTGAACAGGTAACGCTGGACCCACTGCCCACGTCCCCCTTCCCCTTTCTCCTTTACCTCTTCCCACTCCTTTCTTTTCCATCAATTTTTCTTCTTTTCCTCTTCGTCTCCCTCCCCGATTCTCTCCTCGTGTGTGTCTTGCAGCCTCGCCTTACCGTCTTCATGGTAGTAGTAGTATAGTAGTAGTAGTAGTAGTAGTAGTAGTAGTTTCAGTTTCAGTTTATTAAAGAAAGTTACATGAAAAAATGGGGAACAAGATATACAATAGTCAAAGGGGGGGGGGAGGGGGTTACAAAGTAGGGGAGAAACACAGAAAATTTACAGGAAAGAAAGTGGCCGGGCGGTCCGGCTAGCTATTAGTAGTAGTAGTAGTGTGGTGATAGTGGTGGTGGTGGTGATTTGTGAGGGTGTTTTTTTTTTATTGTTGCATAGTGAGCAGTAGTAATAGCAAGGCATTATACAGTGAAACATATTGAGGGCACAAACATCCCCCACCAAGCACGTATTAACACTGGTGGGTGTAATCTGTTGCTGGCATAATGTGCACCAAAATTCGTAAAGTACGCGCTTGCTAAGAGATTTAGGTGCTTCAGGGGCTCTCTCTCTCTCTCTCTCTCTCTCTCTCTCTCTCTCTCTCTCTCTCTCTCTCTCTCTCTCTCTCTCTCTCTCTCTCTCTCTCTCTCTCTCTCTCTCTCTCTCTCTCTCTCTCTCTCTCTCTCTCTCTCTCTCTCTCTCTCTCTCTCTCTCTCTCTCTCTCTCTCTCTCTCTCTCTCTCAGTCAGTGAGATATTTATGTCTCCACTAAACAAAAATTATTTACCGCCTCACCAACTGACCCTCTGATGTCGGCTATTCCCCTCCTTCAGCGTCCTCTTCACAACCACTGTTACATTTAGGACGGCTTGAGTTCAAAGTAAAAAAGGAATGTTTCTCCGTAAGCTCGTAAGATTCGTTAAGTTAAATTTCTGTACGATGAAAAATATATTGTGTCCATTTTCCTTATTAGGTTTAGTAATAAGATCTCGTGTCGGTGTGTACGCAATCTATCGAGGTTAGATTTCGAACACTAGTGCTTATTTAAGGGAGCACCTCTTCCCCTGCAGAAATGTACCTGTTTTGGAGATAAAGGAGCTATAATAAAGGCGAGAACTAGACAGGAACAGAAGCAAAAAAGATTAGACAAAAATATAATTACGAACACAATCATGGCGCTGTATACAACATTTAGGCAAATACATGTTACGCGCTTTACAGGAGAAAAACGCTGTAGTCCACTCACACTGACGATATGTGAAGAGTATATAGGGCCACTTCTTATCACTGGTCATTAGTCCTCAGACCTTTTTTGTGTCACCCGCGTCTGTTATCGCCCCCCGGTCATCATCACCGTCATGCCATCACCTAGAGGGACGAATGGACCCCATAAAGAGAATGAAGAGCGGCTTATCACGCCAGGGGCAAGGGAGGAAATTAATTAAAGCACTGTGTGATGGACTTAATGTTAGCGCAGCAAGGGAATTACAGAGAAAATAAGAGATATAGCTGTGCACTCTTTGTAGACTTCACTTGTTCGGGCTGACTTCCACAATAATCCCCGCCTCTCCGTTCTTCCAAAGACCTCATCTTATGTAGACTTATGCATACTGATAGCCTCTTCTACCGTCCGCCTCCAGCAAGACGGGAAACTAGATAACGATGAACAGAGCGTCTCAGAAAAGGTACGTAAGAATAACGCACAAAAAATAAATAAATAAATAAATAAATAAAAAAACATGATGAAAAATCTACTCCGTTGTATGAAAGGAAAGTCAACTGAAAGCCATTGGTTTGTATTATTATCAATCAAAAGAGATTACTAAAGAAAATGGAAAGATTCAGGCAAAATCAGGGATATTTGATGAAGTAGCACCAGCAATAGCAGAAATAGCAACAAAAACAACGATAACAGTAGTAGCACCACCCAACATCATCATCAACAACATGAACAACAGCAGCAGCAACAACAACAGCAACAACAATAGCAACAACAACAACAAAACAACAACAAGAGCAGCAGCATCACGTAGCAAGCGCCACCGCCTTGGGTGTATTCCACGTGACAAGGATACCTAACAAGCACGACTCGGGAATCTTTAGGGGAAATAGTCAAGACCACCGTGACCATTGCCCACACACACACACACACACACACACACACACACACACACAATAAAACAATAGTAAAATAAAGTAAAAAAAAAAAAAAAAAGCGAAGTAAACAAAAGTCAAACAGAATTCTTAAAGAAGAACTGCAGGAGAGAACCAAAGGCAACAAGCCCGGGAGTTTCCGAACAGAAGTATAATTTAATGAAATGAGGCTGCCAGAAAAGCACAGTGCGCCAGACAACATACAGACTTCCGAAAAATTCATATCTAATTTGCTAAACGTGACGAGATTTGGCTACGACTGCAGCTCAGCGTGATCTTTGGGAACACAAGGTACAGGAGGCGCGGCACAGGAGGCTGGCGGGGCAGTGAGCAGAGAGAAATGTTTCACTCTCTTTAATTAGGAATGGCCGAGATAAGAAAAGTTGGAAATTGTATCGTAGAAATATGAGGGAGAAATTCAGCTTTAAGAAAACAATATATATTGTGACTCTGGAAGACGGAAACTACAGACGTCAATAAGGGAAAAGAAGAAACGTCACAAGTAGATAAAGTGATGAAATACTACTGCAAACACAACTTCAAAGTAAAGGATAAAGGAAAAGTGTGTGAGGGAGCAAAAGAAATGAAAGAGATTAACATTTCCTCCAGCAGAGAGTGAGTGAATGGGGTAAAAAAAACGAAGAACTGTGCTTTTCTGACGAAAAAAAGTTCTGGAGGGGGAGAGAGATAGAGGTGATGAAAAAATGAGTGGTAGGCGTTCGCATACGAGAGAGTGATAAGTTTTTGTCAAGGAGGGAAAGAAAGAGAAATGAGAATGTGTTAGGGACAGTGAGCAAGGCTAGAGAAGGAAGCCAAACGAGCAGGTGAGGTTCATCAGGGAAAGGTGAGGAAATATTCGCTTTTACTGACATACATCGCTCTCTTTAGATTAGACAGTGTGATTTATAACGAACAGCCTGTCCAGGGACAACGAGTCTGCTGCTGCTTATTCTTTTTTTCTGTATTTATACTAGTGTTATATTCACATACTGCCATCATCACTGTAGTCAACACCACTGCTACCACCACAAACCACTGCTTTCAGTCACCACCATTACCACCACCCACCGCAGCCTGCCAGTCCCCGCTGCTGGCGGAGCGAGAGTCACCACTACAAGCAGCGTTGTGAGGTGAGATTAACGCAGCGGCATTCCCATCAGTAATCTCCCCGCAATGCATTACTATTAGTATTAATCCCCAGAGGCGTTGCGTTCCCCAGCACGCGCGCCTCGCTCCTCTCACTCTGCATCCCATTGGTTGCGTGCTCACTATTGTGATGCTCGTCTTCGCCCTCTTCCTTCCTCCGTGATTAGCATTTCCGGGCCGCGGCTGAACGTAATCATGTTCTCTTTTGTTGTCTTTAGCGCACCTCTGTTATTCCGGCGCTTCATTCGCGATTCCGTGTGATGCTGCAACTTTGCCTTAGATTGTGTGTTCCTGTGTTGGTGGCCAAGCTTGAAATGAAGCAGCGGGAGCAGGAAATACACCTAACTACCTTTGTTCCTCCTCCTCCTCCTCCTTCTCCCTATCCTTTACAGAAACACCTGCACCGCTCCACTGTCCTTCATACGCCCACACACCGCCACCATCCCTTCGCACTTTTCACCTTCATGTCGCCAGAAGTACAGAAGATGGTGAGCAGTGGTGTGTGTGTGTGTGTGTGTGTGTGTGTGTGTGTGTGTGTGTGTGTGTGTGTGTGTGTGTGTGTGTGTGTGTGTGTGTGTGTGTGTGTGTTTGCTAATGGAGTTTGCAATCATGGTGGAAAAATTGGTGTGCTTTGTGAATCGGTGGTGGCATTGATTGATTGATTTTAATTGTTTGCTGAAGGTCATATCTAGGGAGAGAGAGAGAGAGAGAGAGAGAGAGAGAGAGAGAGAGAGAGAGAGAGAGAGGAGAGAGGAGAGAGAGAGAGAGAGAAGAGAGAGAGAGAGAGAGAGAGAGAGAGGAGAGAGAGAGAGAGAGAGAGAGAGAGTTTAGGCTGTACATTCCTTTCTAACTATCTGTAACATCTGCATTGAATGATCAGTGTTACAGTGGCATTGAAAAACCCGTGCTGCACAACATTTGAATAAACAATCAGAACAAGAAAAAAAGCTGCGGCCTTCGTTGCCTTATACAGCTGAACTCCTCCACCTCTAGGCCAGACGTAACCTTCCAGACAATGATTTACTTTGACTAACATTCACTTCTCTTCCTTTCTTAATAGTGGACGTTCTCTGTTTGACCAAGACTCTTAATTGGATTTTTTCTCCTATCAGCTGGCGCAGAATCACCGTCAATGGAGTTACACGTTCCAAACTGACTCCTTCATTTCATCTCTCCCTCGCTCAGACGAAGGCTCTATTACCAGGTCTCGTGCGCCCTTGATTAGAGTACGCCTCGCTCTATTTTTTGTGTCCGGACGAGTTTCATCAACACAACTTTTAAATGGGGTTGAGTGAAAAAGCTTTCTGTTTCATTAGCTTCCCCTATTTTAACTGACTACTCCATCTATCTCGCAGTAGTCTTCTCCCTTCATTTGGTGTTTCCACTCCTGGCCCTTTTTTCACAGAACTAATTGGTGAGAAGTAACAGCACGTATTCCTTCCTACCCTCTATTGAATTTACTTTCGCATATACTCTATACCTTCATATATACATCATGCCTTCATTCAACTTAATCTTGCTTTGAGCGTGAAATATTCCGTCTGAAATCACCATCCTATTTGCACTAACGTCACAGCAAAAGACATGCTATTCTTACTCAGATCAATACTTTACTTGTATGATTATGTGACCGAGACTTGTTTAGAGCGACAAGTATTGTTACGTCTCCCAAAATACACTGCTTTTGTAATTGACAGGTATTCTTATTCCTTAACCATTCTTTGACGTGGAGGAAGGAAGGGGGCAGGCACAAAATCAAGGCTCATAACGCGTGGTACTCACGGCAGAAACTTAGCAATAAGACTGAATGACGGTTAATGGATCACCCCCTTAGTTAATGAAGACACGCTGAAAACAATGACACCGCTGGCACCACTCAGTCCTACGTAACAAGCATCTGTGAAATTATATTGGGTGTGAACTTCTTTTTCAAATCAGAAGAGGACGCAGAAGAGGGAGGAAAATGAGGACAAGGAGGATGAGAGTAAAGAAGAGGAGGTGGAGGAGGAGGTGAAGGAGGATAGAGAGAAAAAAGAAGAATATGTAGTCCAGAGGTATTCCGTTAAGAGACAGTTAAGTAGATTCAAGACGAAAGTGTTATAGAAGCTGACATGTTGAGAGCCTGCGACTGCGACGAGTGTGGAAGATGAAGGAGGAGGAGGAGGAGGTGGTGGTGGTGGAAAACAAGGAGGAGGAGGAGGAAGAAGAAGAAGAAGAAGAAGAGAGAGAGAGAGGAGAGAGAGAGAGGAGAGAGAGGAGAGATGGAGAGAGAGAGAGAGAGAGAGAGAGAGAGACAGAGTGTGCGTGTGTTTGTGTGTTATGATCAAAGGACAAACATATGTTGGTTGGTGTGTTACCTGATCATTTCCCAGAGAGAGCCAGACGTTATTACAAAGCAGCATCCACCAAGCCTTGCCGTCACGGGAAAAAAAATTCAGCAATACGATTCTATTCATAATAAAGGTGAAAGGTCACATAATAATCCCCGAACAAGTGTACAATACCAGTATTTATGTGGCGTTTTTTTTTTTTTTCCGCTACTCTTGTAACCGCGGGGAAAGATTCCAGTAAAAGGAAGTTTTTAATAAGAAATTAAATGTTGTTTTTTCGTGTCGAAATGTCAATGACACTACCACCACCACCACCACCACCACCTCCACCTCCACCACCACCGCCACCACCACCACCACCACCACCATTACCATTATCATCAGAAACAACAAAGTTCGGCGCCATTGCAACAGTTACCTTCATTACTCCACCTCGTCTAATACACTTCTCCCGCTGGGCCGGTGTTGCAAGTTTCACTCCGCCACCCGTCTCTCCGTCAGCAGTTTCAGTAGAGTTAACACATTACACTCAGCACAGACAACTTGTAACAGCCGCTCCTCGTGTTGGTATCGTCACTTCCAGACTGAATTCCTATTGAGGACTGAATGACTGTTTTTTTTTTTTTTTTAACATTGATAAGTTTGTTTGCTCCTTCCCTTTCATTTTCCTTCCTTCCCTAAAGAATACTCAGGTAGAAAATGTGTAAAAAGTAAATGAAATATACATGTCGATGTCCGTAGAGTTTTACCAGAATGAAGCGTGTTGCAGGTTGAGCGTTGGACAGGCAGGGGGAGGAGCCAGCAACACTGCGCGAGACTCTGTATTGTTATAAATCGACACTGTGAAATAATGGGAATGATATGATAATCTTTAATGAGTCCCATATGAATGAGTTAAAGTGATGAAGTGTAGCACATTAATAATACGCGCGGTGCACCGAGGGAACACTAAGGGAGTCTCGTCATGAAGCGGCACATTGTAATTTTTTTGACTTTGCTAGATATTAAACATTTTATTACTCGCCACATATTGGACGATTTGATGTTCGTTTAGCGCAACAGATTCATGATATATGGATCAGGTTTTCTATTAAGCCAGCAGTGTGGAGGACATTAAATTGTTTATTGCTCGCCATATATTAAAAACCAACATACTTTAAATGATACCACAGCTTCATAAAATTTGACTCTCTTTTTAAGTCAAATATTTGTGTACATACTGTCACAAACGAGTCACAGTGTAAAAGTGTAGCCTAATTGTCAGCCGGCCACACTGCCTCCATGCCAAATGACACCAAATATTGATTATGATTTAAAAATGCAAACCAACTTATTGTAAAGTCACAGCGATGGAACCCGGAGTGGAGAAAGATATATACTCGTATATATATATATATATATATATATATATATATATATATATATATATATATATATATATATATATATATATATATATATATATATATATATATATATATATATATATATATATATATATATATACGAGTATATATATATATATATATATATATATATATTGTCAGTGACATGAGCAGGGTTAGTGGCGTGACTTGCGTAATGGACTTTAGATGTGCAATGTACTTTAGAAGTGACGCTAAAGAGAGAGAGAGAGAGAGAGAGAGAGAGAGAGAGAGAGAGAGAGAGAGAGAGAGAGAGAGAGAGAGAGAGAGAGAGAGAGAGAGAGAGAGAGAGAGAGAGAGAGAGAGAGAGAGAGAGAGAGAGAGAGAGAGAGAGAGAGAGAGAGAGAGAGAGAGAGAGAGAGAGAGAGAGAGAGAGAGAGAGAGAGAGAGAGAGAGAGAGAGAAAGGGAGAGAGAGAGAGAGAGCAATAAAGTACACTACGTAGGCGAGATGTGAACTGCATTTTCATCAGAGACATTTATGCATCAGAACTTAAGTAAATACGGAGTATCATCTACTAAATGTGTGTGTGTGTGTGTGTGTGTGTGTGTGTGTGTGTGTGTGTGTGTGTGTGTGTGTGTTTGTGTGTACCTGGGTTTGTGATAAAGTTGATACATAATTTCAGGGGATGCATCAGTTTCACGAGCACTATTAACAGAAATGACCTCCTTTTCCTTTGAGGCAGGAAATTAAAGGCGATTAAATTTCACTTCCTGAGTTGAAAATACTCCCTCATCTGCTGGTTCCCGAGACAGCCAGATGCAGCCACGGCAGGCAGTCAAAGTCAAGCCAGTTAGGGTGTGTCAATATGGAAAATAAAAACTCTTGCAGCAAATTTGAGTGAGTAGAAATATGAAGCGAACGAAATTACCAAAAAATGGATCCGGAAGGGCAGTCTACTTATAGGACATTCTTATAGGACAATTCTTATCAGCATCTATCGATAAGAAGAGTCTTTTGGGTCGTGGAGAAATCGCAGAAAGCACTTGACACGCGGCACACGTTTAGAGGTCATAGAAATGAATAGATGTGATGCTCAGTGAACTGTAATGATGCATAAGCTGGTTATAAATAACACAGGCTTTACGGGGCTTTCATAGTCAAGGAAAACGTATTGCTTACTCTTTACTGAATGGCAACCTATTAAGCTTGCAGAGTAAATGAAATATATAAAATTTTCCTAAATTAAAAACTCGATAGATCATTTTATGTTCAGAGATAAATATTTTGTTAAAAAAAAAAATAACTCTTCAGAGTGTAAATTTTGGAAAGGTAGCTTCACTCATCTAAAAAAGAAAAAAAAAGGCTCACTTACTCCTTGGTGTAATACTCACAAGAAAAATTAGCGTAAAGTTAGAAAACACTCCTGCATGCAGTGTATTATTAACATTTTGACAACACGTCCTTTACACATCATTAATCTTGCTTCAGAATATTGCTCGGTCTTACACCCCACCTGAATTGTTGAATATTTTTCACGCAGACCTTGCATAGTGCAATGAAATTGTGTGCAGAGCAAGCAAACTAATGATCAGAAACAGTGTGTACAAACGTCTCGCCGACACGAGGCTCGTCAGCCTGGCTAGTATTTGCTGCTGCCGGCACTCAAGACTGACTCCCTGCTTGAACCACTGCCTGTATCACCGACCCTCCAGCTGCCTCATCCATCTCATTCATAAATTCATCAGGGACAAGAAAATGCAAACTTTGTACAAGACAAATAAAACTTTCGCTGGAATATGTTAGGTTATAACATATTAGGATAAAGGTAAATACTTCTTAACGAAAGCAAACGACAAGTTTTCTTTACCTCGAAAAGTTATATAGAATGTTAGCAAAAGTATTATATGCACATCAAAAGAAGATAGGTGTAAAAAGTAGAGTATTTCACAATCACGGTAAGACTTTCAATTTTATCAGCGCGTGAGGAAGCCGAAGTGACAGACACAACCTGTATTCACCCAAACATTTGCCGTAAATATAGAAGTGCACAGCCATTAGTATTTCTGTCACAGTCTACTGAGGTCAACTGCTACAATCCAGTCTGATTTTTTTTCTTTTTATTAATCTTCCTTCCGGAGGCGAACTCACGAGAAAAGATCAAATTTTCTTTTTTTTTTTTTTTTTTCACTACTTCCATGAAAAGCCTATGATGGCGTGCTGCTCTCGCGTTACAAATTGTGCATATGAATAGACTTGTACTGTGCCAACTTACGGACCACAAGAACGAGACGCGTGGCTATTGACTCTGCGATCACAAGGCTTGAAATATTTATTTACCATTAGTGTAGGAGAATGTGAGTGTGGGAGTTAACAATACTAATGCGTGTCCCTCCTTCCCCCCAACCCTCAAGCACACACACACACACACACACACACACACACACACACACACGCTTTAATGAACGTATATGCCCCACATTTATTAGTGGCATACTGACCTGACGCACATTAATGATAAACTCTCTCTCTCTCTCTCTCTCTCTCTCTCTCTCTCTCTCTCTCTCTCTCACTCTCTCTTCTCTCTCTCTCTCTCTCTCTCTCTCTCTCTCTCTCTCTCTCCTGTATCATTAGATATATAAACTATCACTAAATTTCTTACACACACACACACACACACCTTTATTAATGACGTTGTTTCAATAAAAGGCCTTTGATTCTCGACAGTAATATACGTGGATTAGCTGTGCAAAGAAAACAGACTCTCCGAAACTCACACAAAAGAATGAAACTGACCCATACAATACT
>NW_026973685.1:197500-205000 GCF_035594125.1 Scylla paramamosain | reverse complement strand
GAGCATGTCAATTTGGGAGCCACTATTGTTAACAGACAAACATGTTAGGTAGCGTTAAGGAGGAAAATAGATAGTTAATTAAGTTGCATGTTAAACTTTTATCGATTATCAGTAAAATGTCTCAACTAATTATAGCATTAATACTTGTTCATAATTTACAGGATAGATTCAGCAAATACCTTTTTTTTTCATAATTGCTGCTATCTTGTTGGCTATTATTTTTATTTCTAGTAAGGAAAAAAAAAAACGTATTTCATTATTATATATTCCATTATCACTGCAAGAGTTTCTCTCTCTCTCTCTCTCTCTCTCTCTCTCTCTCTCTCTCTCTCTCTCTCTCTCTCTCTCTCTCTCTCTCTCTCTCTCTCTCTCTCTCTCTCTCTCTCTCTACAGAGCCTAACAAAATTCCGACGTTAATCCCCCTAATTGATTCTCCAAAAAAAAAAAAAAAAAATACACAACAATGATTGCAAAGTTAATGGCTCATATTAACATAGCAATGAAGCACACAACGCTAATCAACAGAAAAAAAAAATAGTTTGTTCTGGCAGTGAGGCGGGCATATATATCTGGAGTAACACCAGCAAGAGCACCACGCCACTGTTATTTTGTCTTTCCTCACGAGATAAAACGAGGCGGAAGATAACGACGAAAATTATAATATACGTTGATTATAATAAAGCGCTTGACGGAGTACCTCATTAGAGGGCTCCAGGAAGAATAAAAGTTCACTTAATAGAGCGCAATGTCTTGGCTGGGATTAGGGCGTGGCTTAGTCCAGGGAGCAAATACCAACTTAATAACAAAAAATAAATAAAATAAATAAATAAAAATGGCGTTGGACCACAAGCAGGGCTCCTCAGAGTTTAGTTACGCAATTGAATGACCTAAATTTTGGTGTATAAAGCAAGAAAAAGTTCCAACTTAATGAAAAATCAAAATGGCGTTCTATTACAAGAGTCGCTCCCAAAGTTCCGTATTATACTATTCATTATACGCATTAATTATGTAAATTGAGGAATAAGTATGTAAATTGGCTAATTTGCTCGCGACACTAAAAAAGTAGGTCTGCTAATTGGATTTGTTCGTGATGCTGAGGTTTTGTAAGATGATCTCAGCAGACTGTGAGTTGTGAGCGAAGTGGCAGGCCCAGGTTAGTAAGAGTACGTGCAGTGTGCTGTCTGTCAGAGAAAACTCCCCTCAGTATGTAATAATTAATGAAACTAATCACGCTAGTTGACATTGCGAAAGAGACTTGGGAGAACTAGCAAGCCTGGACCTCAGAGCTGGAAAACGGTCCATTGCTGCCTAGAGTCATAATAATATTGATCGTATTTACTGCACGTGTATGAGTTTCAACACCTCGATCTGCACTCCTGAGAAAGACAATCCGGCGCCACCCGTTGATTAAAGTCCTTGAATTCGTGTAAAATTTTAAAAAGACTTAAAAAATAATTGTTGAGGTTCTGACCGTGATAATCGATTCCCGAGGTGGTTAATAAAGAAAGAAATAAGTAGATTTTTTTTTTTCACTAATGGGAGAGAGAGAGTGAAGAAACTAAGCAGAAAAATCCGCTATGTAGTTAGTGTATGTATGACAGAAAAGTTTAAGAGCAGGCAGGACAGGTTTATGGATGTGCATGAGAGAAGGTGCCATTACTTATGTCCAAAGAGCTGCTATGGTAGTGTGCTTGTGTTCTTATACTGTTATGAGAAACCTGAGTGACAGCAACACTAAGGGAGAGGTAAAGGACGGCACTGACCTGAGGCGCAGCACAGGTGTATCCGACAGGTGCTTCATCATAGTAGTTCCCAACACTGAGTACTTACACCACCTCACCCATCATTATTATTTCTACTTACACTAGTTCTCCTATTATCAAATCACGCTCGTACTTTCATTTTTCATCACCACGGTCACTTCATCACACGGAGGTCAAGCAACAGTACTTAGCAGAAAGTGAGACGGTTGAAAGTTGGCAGACAGTACGCGCTACAGGCTGCAGCAGCGCCTGGAAACTGTTGCTCTGTTGCTCGCGCGCACATCCTCCCCTCCCTAGTTCTGCCACACTACTGTCCTTCCTTGCGGCCACGGCCCCCACCTGATCCACGCCCCGCTCACGCCGCTCCTACACCCTGCCAACGTTACAAGGTATCCTCAAAATCTTTCTCCCCACGCCTGTACCGCGCCATCCAAACGGCATTGCTCTCCTGACCCGCACCTATTAGCAGTAACCTGTGCCACGCCACCGCCAGCGTTGCCCATCCACGTATTTGCCGGCAAACCACTAGAGGGAAAAAACAACGCTACCATTGTTTATCTGACAGTTACCACAGCAGGAATTCAAATATGTCAGGGGTAGGGGGTGAGCGATACAACACACACACACACACACACACACACATACGGTATAACATTGTTGTCACTACTGTAAGGGAGTTATAAGAAGTGACCAGCACCAACACTGGCAAAAGAAGTAATTTTCTCAAGTAAATGATAAGTTACAGTGAATATCTTATGTTTATATGATGGGACTTGAGGCCAAGTACCTTCATATTTCACTGAAATACTTGAAAACCCTCTGAGCAAAAATGTAAGAAGAGAATACATTGATCCTGCACTCCCACTCAGACACCGACCAGCGCGCGCTAATTTCAAGATTTGATTTGATGCGATACAAAACTACTTTCAACCAAGTGTGGCCAATTTTTCATCCCTGCAAAAACCTACCGATGCATATTGCGTGTCTCTATACAACGATAACGGCCTTTCAGAATGTAGACAAGTTTGGCTTAATCTAGATCTTGATCTTAAAAAGCGGGATGCCTTCTGCGTCTTGCGCAATAGAATAAGTTTTGGTTTTGTTTTCGTGAGGGAGACATAGTTAACTTTGCTTTGTTTCAGTTCCAATGAAAAGGAAAACAAAGACTGTCAGGTCTTCAAGAAACATAAAAATGAAAACATTATTTTCTTCTATTGTTGGATTCTTACCAAGAAGTTTTCTCGCTTTTTCAATGATGTGTAATGTTGTCCTTTCTCACAACGCCTCCAGTGGTGCATGATTATCGAAAATATTCTGTGGCACGCAATGAATTAGCCAAGAATCCAGCGAATGGCATTTGAGAAATCCACTACCACCACACTCCGTTTCTAAACCAAGCAAATAAAATTGCAATCTCTCTCTCTCTCTCTCTCTCTCTCTCTCTCTCTCTCTCTCTCTCTCTCTCTCTCTCTCTCTCTCTCTCTCTCTCTCTCTCTCTCTCTCTCTCTCTCTCTCTCTGTGTGTGTGTGTGTGTGTGTGTGTGTGTAGTGTGTGTGTGTGTGTGTGTGTGTGTGTGTGTGTGTGTGTGTGTGTGTGTGTGTGTGTGTGTGTGTGTGTGTGTGTGTGTGTGTGTGTGTGTGTGTATGTGTGTGTATGTGTGTGTGTGTGTGTGTGTGTGTACCACAGAGTAGAAATTTTATAAATTGTAGTTTTATGGGAAAATTTACGTTTATAAGCATATGAATGTTGGCTATAAAAAGATTTCTCGTTTTTTGTAGATCGCTTACAGCATGCTGGAAAAAAAAAAAAAAAAGGTTATCAGTATATGTTGCTTCAATGATTTTTTTTTATTTACAAAACAAATATATATAAAAAAACACGCATGTCTTCCTGTATGTCAATAACTCTTTGAGGGTAACAAAGATACTGAATCAAGAGAGAGAGAGAGAGAGAGGGGGGGAAGGGGGGGAAGACACAGCCAGATAGACAGAGAGAGCATGAGAAGTACAAACCTGTGCTATATGCAAAGACAACAGATCGCCGTAAGTGCGCGCTTACCCTGATCGTCAGGGTGGAACAGCTCAGTGGAGTTTACGACATCTTATTGATAGACAGCGTTTAAAATATAAACTCGTATGTACTGTATATGTCACGCTTGCCTCCTCGACTAATTCTAACTAATTCACATCTGGTCTCGAGGACACGTTAAAAGCTGCATAAGAAATATTTTTTTAAATATTACTAGCTTCTGTTAACGCTCCTGACTAGGTTTTTTGTTACTGCGAAATTTGGTTGGTGCAAGCAGCGCTTTTTCCAAAGGTGGAGTGTTTCGTGGCCTTCACTCATAAAAAGTCGTCAGTCACGTAAAAGGAGGAGCAGCTTCATCGATGTTCACGCTGACCGAGTTTTGCCTACATTCTGACCGAACCCTGCCTCGGAACATCTGCCCTAAGGTTCATCACTGTTTTAAGTTTAGCCTCCGCGTTACGGCTGCCAGACACAGACGCAGGGCACGTACTCACCTCGTTAGAATAGATTCTTGTCTTCGTGTATTTTCCGCGTCGTTAAACTCACTGCCCTCGTTCTGCTTGTATGAAAGAAAGAAATATTGCATTTCGTGTATAACATACATACGTACAAGTATATTCATGTGTTCCTTGTTCACAATTGCTTGTAACGTGCTGGAGAAAATTTCCTGCATTTTTTATAAATGGAAATTGGTCATATTCAGTCCGTTTTTCCTTACCTGTTCCTATCTATTCCTTATCTATTACACCTCAGTAACCGGATATCATAGTGGCATAGAAAATTATGGTCTTTTGTCAAGGTTCCCGGGTTCATACATATCCTCAACACTGCGCAAAGACTGATATATATTGATATATCTTGAAATGTTAAAACACTGGCCAGATCAATCCAGCACGCCCACAGCAGTCTGCCCACCACCACTCTCCGTAATCGCCTTTGCTTCTTCACTCATTGCAGATCTTATGTCTGCTTTCACGCTGTCAAAGCGACCAGCGACCTCCACGCTTATTTGTGCAGGATAAGAGCTGCAGAGTCTTAAAGAAAAGGAAGACTAGGTAACGTTGTTGAGTTTGATGAACCAAGAAAGAGCCGCTTAGATTCTAAGGTGACAAGAATTACTTCTTGAAGAAAGTTAAAGTTGAAAGGGAAGGATGGCATCTAAGTGAAGCATGACTTGCTGCACCACAGATTGCCAGGAAACACACGAAAGAATAAGTTTGTGGTCAGCTTACGCATTAGTATTAAAACTGACATATATGTGTCGCGGGAGGAAGGGACGCGGAAAGTTTTCGACTCGGGAAGTAGATTGAAATAAACTAAAAAATTTGTCGAAAATGGAGAAATGGAAATGCCTCAGTTTTTCTTTTATAAGATTTTTTCCTTCTTCTTCTTCTTCTCCTCCTCCCCTTCGCCTTTTCTTTCAAGACTATCAGCAAAATTTTCTCCCTATCTTAATTGCTTGCGCACGACATTTCATGCTTTTTATATAAACTTTTCAACCCATAAATTATAAATCAGGTGACCTCATAGACTTTTACTGCCGTGGTGAGGAGTCTTGGTCCCCTTACTGACCTGGGCCCGTGTGAAAAGATGGATGCTTTGGTAATATGCGATCTCTCAATCTCAACCCACTACACATCAATTCATAGTGCCCAGCGCCTAGCATGCTCGTAGACAAAACAAGTGGCAATGGCGGTGGCGGGTCTTCTCAGTGCTGGTAAGTCTGTGTGGCTAAAGACAGATATTTTTCTACGGTGTATATTTTGTAGGTAGTGAAGGTAATAATCGATTAATTAAAGAATAGCAATTTCACGAGGGCTGACAATGCGCACAGGTAATTGGTCAAAGGACATTTAAAATACCATGAGAGTAAAGAACAAGACGAAATAAGGGACTTATTTTTTTGGTTGACCGTTATGGAAATGAACAGGAAATTAATAAAGCTTTCGGCAAAACAAAATAAAAAAAAGTCACAGAACAGACTTACAATGGTCAAGCAGCGCCAGTATATACCAGTTCGCAAGCAAACGTCAATCATATTCTGAAAAAAAAAAAAGAAGAAGAAGAAGAAGAAGAATCTCATGCCATTTTAGCTTCTGTGGCCTGTGGGCGTCGTGTTTAAAAAGTCATGAAGTCTGTTGCAGATTAGATGAACCGAAAAGAGGAAGCTTTTTTTTTTTTTTGTCAGTAATGAATGATTGATCACGTCCTTGTCAATTATTACTGTGTGAGCCGAGCTACCTAGCTACATATAGGTAAGAACGTAAGAAAATACTAAGAAAATAAAACTGCAAAAATCCATCTGGCTTACACGTGGCAGTCCCTGCATGAAACATCCCTGCCTTTTTCCACCTCTCATCCTTATCCATTAATCTATTTAAACCTTTGCAGCTTCCCTGAAGATCGACGAATTCTTTCATTAAAACTGAAACTTAATGTAGCGGAGAAGTGATGGTAACGCAAGGTGTGTCGTGGGAAAGGCTTAGTGAGGATTAAACAATAAACCCAATGATTACCGCTATGACATAAATGAATGGCCTCAGTCACTCACCTACCCCGTGCGTCACTGAACAGGCTGCACGTGTCAAGGGTGCAGTTAAGATGACATGTCGATCTCACCATTGGCTCGTAACACTCACTGGTCACCCGAGCTTTGGGAAGACTTAAACACAGCTATCCCAGGCTGCCACATCGCGGTGCTCTATGCAGACCTCTCTTGAAGTGATGGCGATGATAATGGCAACAGCAGTAGTAGTAGTAGTAGTAGTAGTAGTAGTAGTAGTAGTAGTAGTAGTGATAGTAGTGGTACTGTCAACAATGAAAATAATAATAATGACAATGATAATGATGATGGTAATAATAACAATAATAATAACAGTAATGTTGATAACTACAACAACAACAACAACAACAACAACAACAACAACAACAACAGTAACATTAACAACAGCAACAACAATAACAACAGCAATAATAATAATAATAATAATAATAATAATAATAACAATAATATAACCACTAGACTGACACTCAAACAAACAGAGGTTACCGAGTAAAGATCATAATAGGAAATCCATCATACGTAGCAACAACAGCACCAACAACAACAACAACAACAACAGGTGTGTGTGTGTATGTGTGTGTGTGTGTGTGTGTGTGTGTGTGTGTGTATCTGGAACGCTTCTTGGGAACCATTTCGGATTCTGTGCAGCAAATAGTCGACAGCAAATGTCAACCAAGTGCCAGCAAAGCGATAAATGTACTGTGTGTGTGTGTGTGTGTGTGTGTGTGTGTGTGTGTGTGTGTGTGTTATCCCCTTCTTGACTGACGATCTAGCCACCTATGCAGACTACTCGTATCAAGGGCGATGGGACGCGAGATTAATCCATTTCACGTGATTGATGTTACGACTGAATGGGGTCATGGCTGGCTGGCTTGGGGCGGTCATCGGTCTTTCACTGATGGTATTGTGCCGCTGGTGTCATCTTGCACCACCTGTTTACGGAGCGGCAATAACACACACCCTTCATATCTGCCGTGATGGTGACAAGGGCCGGGAATGGGCATCACCCTCCCGAGTGTTGCCAGGTGCTCCGGAGAGGCTCATCTGTCTCGGGGACGTGCCTGTCATCGGCCACGCGTGCTCGACCCCTCCAAGTAGGCTGAGGTAGACGGTATTGTTGTTATTGATATTGTTATTGTTATTATA
>NW_026973685.1:185000-192500 GCF_035594125.1 Scylla paramamosain | reverse complement strand
AGTGCATCTGTTGCAACAGCCAAGAAGTCATCTGTGACTGGTTTTGGTGATGGCCCTCCACCAGTCTTGAAGGACTCATGAAGAAATTTCTTGTGATTCTTCTTCACTCTGTAAGCATGAACATAATGTAGATTACTAAACAATGCCAGTAGTGCTGTACAGAATCTTCAGTTAGGAATGATTTGGACAAATATAATAATATTCATTTATTGTCTGTGTACTTTATTTCTTAATTCCATTTCTTATATTTCCAAGTAAAAAACTAACCTGAACCTAACCTGAACTTAACCTAATATTGCTGTTTACCATGGAGCTTTTCTTAAATATTTGCTAAAGAAAAAAATATTAATAATCCATTAATCATATAAAGGGCAGGTAAGAAATGGTATATGCTACTTGTGAGATACCAGCAAGCTAAAAACACCCCCCCTTAGACCAGCAAGCTTAAAACACCCCCTTTAGATCAGCAAGCTAAAAACACCCCCCTTAGACCAGGAAGCTTAGAACACCCCTTCTAGACCAGCAAGCTGAAAAACACCCCTTTACAGTACACCAGCAAGCTAAAAACCCAATTTAGATCAGCAAGATAAACACACTCCCTTTGTGAGAGGTAAACCTGAGTGTTAATTTAATTAATGAGATACACTCAGCTTGCCCTTACGGATGCAGCATGATGCAATATGTTATTGCTCTGCTAAACACAAAAATTCACCTGCTATACACAAAATATACAGAATATTTACATCCACTTACCGTATGTACTCCCAAGCCCGTTTGAGCTGGGTTACTGTCCTGGGACGTTCAGCAGGGTAGCTGAGGTTGAATTCAGCAGCTACTTCCTCCCAAGCTTTGTTTTTTTTTTCTTATCCCGTTGAAGTCTGTAGAATGATCCAACAGGATTTTCTTTGAAGTTATCACCTCAGACAGTCTCTAGCGTTGAGCATTTGTGAGTGCGACAGCTTTTTCTCGTGGAGAGAGGAGGAGAACAGAAGAGGCAGGCACACTCATGATAGCGGCGAAGCTGTGGGCGAAGTAAAGGTAGCACGTGGATTTGTTTATATGTGCTCAGGTCTACCAATATCGGGAGCAAAGGCTGCCAACTCTTCCGATAACCTCGTACGAACGTCGGGTTGCCGTTTTCTGTTTAAAAAATCAGCGCGCCAGTTTCGTAGTAGGATGCCCGACGTTGGGGATTCGGATTGCGGGCCAGTAACCCTAATGTTTAATGAATGTTTAATGAATGGGCCCACAGTCTCACACGTTCACCCCCATCCTTAACTATTTGCTGCTCCCTCCATTTTCACCTTTATACGAGCATTCTCCCTCCTTCCAGTATCCCCCCACCACACACACACACACACACACACACACACACACCTGCATTCCTTCCACCTTTACAGTCGTGGTTTAATGTTTTTCCCAGCCTACCATTGCACCTTAGTCTCACACGTTCACTCTCCATGCCTTTACCACACCCGCCCTTTGCCTTCCCGTACTCCTCTCCTTTACTTCCACTCACCCTCCTCCTCAACCCAGCTGGGGGCCACTCGTTTCGACAAATTTTCTCACATTTCAGCTCTTTTTCCTCTCTCTCTCTCTCTCTCTCTCTCTCTCTCTCTCTCTCTCTCTCTCACGGGAGTTGGCTTTATGGTACGTGCGTGGCTGTTGAAAGGTTGCAAGTTCGATCCCCGCTCCAAGCAAATTCTGGGTGGGAGAAGTACCGCTCTCTCCTAATCGTAGTTACCAGGTGTCACTTGCGACGCTATTACCTTTTTTACTCTCTCTCTCTCTCTCTCTCTCTCTCTCTCTCTCTCTCTCTCTCTCTCTCTCTCTCTCTCTCTCTCTCTCGGCTAACTTTCTCACTCATCCCCCGCTCATACTTACTTCATTCTCAACTTCCACACACTACACCACCTTCAACCACCACCACCACCACCACCACCACCACCATCACCACCACAGTATCACAAGCAGCAGCTCTCCCTCCGCCTCATGTATATACTAAAGGTGCTCTCAGTGAAGGCGGCGGTGCACTGACCCAGAACAAACATACATACACGCTTGCTTGCCCTTCTTTTTCCTTCCCTCACCGCCACCACCACCACCACCACCTCCATCACCTCCATCAGCATGCCACACACACACACACCTGATTTCTGCACTCCTTCCCACTCCCTCTCTCTCTCTCTCTCTCTCCCTCTCTCTTTTTCCCTCTCCTCCTCTGCAGCAGCCAAAAGTGCCTTCATCATTGCCTTCTTCAGCGTCCCCGTTCTCATCTTTAAGGTATCGGAGTGTATTTGTTGGTGAGGCATCCATCTGTGTCTATCCAGCCACCCAGCCGCCCAGATGTTGACTTTATCGATATATGCTCCCTCTAGCTTCTTTCCCCACCAGTCATCCTTCATTTTACTATGCATTTACTATGATTTCCCTTCGTTTCTTCCTTCCTTCCTTCCTTCCTTCCTTCCTTCCCTTCTTCCTTTCCTTGGCCTCTTTACTTTGCTGCTTCCTCCTTAAGGTTCTTTTCCTTCTTTCTTTCTTTTCCTTCCTTCAATACATACTTCACTCCTTCCCTCCGTGCTCCTCTCCTATCTCCTTTACCTCCTCCCCTCCTATTTTCTTATCTTTCTTCCTTCCCTCCATCACTCCTTACTGTCTTACTTCTACTTTCCATCCGTTTTTTTTCTTTCCTTTCTTCCTTTTCGACTCCATGCATCATTCATTTATTCATTCTTTCATTCTATATTCCCGCCCTTACTCCCTTACCGTATTTCTTCCCTCCCTCCCTCTCCCTCCCTCCCTCCCTCCCTCCCCCACAGCCCTTCTCGTTCCCGTTTCATCCTCGGCAGAATAAGAGAACTGAGGCAGCAGACTTAAACAAAAATATTAAAGCTAATCTCTGTCATAACTTCATGCCTCTCTCTCTCTCTCTCTCTCTCTCTCTCTCTCTGGTATCGTCATGTAACCCTGCCCCTGTTTCCTGGTCTCGTTTGTTTCCCTTTTCTGTTCTTCTTCCCCCCCACCGCCGGCTTTCCGCCACACGCTCGTCGCTACTCGTGCTTCCTCTCACGCGTCGGGCTTCTGGCTTCGGGCTTCGGGATCCTCGCCTCGTATCCTTTCGTAACCTTAATATCAAGTCGATGTACCTGCTCTGTTTTTTACTGTGTGTGGGAAGGTGGGTGATAGGTAAGTGGGTGGGTGTGTACTGTAGTTTCCCTGTCTGTATGTTAGTTTGTCTCTCTCTCTCTCTCTCTCTCTCTCTCTCTCTCTCTCTCTCTCTCTCTCTCTCTCTCTCTCTCTCTCTCTCTCTCTCTCGTTCCCTCCTTACTGCTTAAAGGAAAATTTTGTCTTTGTGTCCAATGTTGTTGTTGTTGTTGTTGTTGTTGTTGTTGTTGTTGTTGTTGTTGTTGTTGTTGTTGTTTTTGTTGTTGTTGTTGTTGTTGTTGTTGTTGTTGTTGTTGTTGTTGTTGTTGTTGTTGTTGTACTTATTTCCAGTATCATTATTATTTTATTATTATTATTATTATTATTATTATTATTATTATTATTATTATTATTATTATTATTATTATCATTATTATCACCATCGTCATCATCATCATCATCATCATCATAGTCGTCATCATTACATCTCATCTAAAAACAAAGATGCACTTCAGAAACTACCTCGTATTAAGATTATTTTATTTTCTTCTCACTTCTCTTTCTCTTGATCTTCTCTTCCATGATTTTCTTCCTTTTTTATTGTCCTGCTTTTTATTATGAGGCGAGCTCCCTCCTAAAAGGATGTTTCTTGTTCATCATTGAGAGTGATGAGAAGAACAAAGAAAAGAATGATCGTCGCAGCCAAGACATTAATACATGATGAAGGAGAAAAGAACAGGTAAAGAGAGAACATTATGACAACGACAGATGAGAATAACGAAGAAGAAGAAGAGGAGGAGGAGGAGGATGAAGAAGAAGAACAACAACAGCAACAAGAGCAAGAAATGAAGAACGACAAGAAGAACAAGAAGGAGAGAAAAAAGAAAAGAAAATGTTACAAAAAAAAGTTTAAACAAGAGAAAATAACATGCAAAAAAAAAAAAAACGAAACGAACGCGATGAATACAGAAATACCACCGCGAATAAATGATGATAAGAAAACCGGAGAAAGACCAGAAAATGTGATGAAACAAATGACATTACGAGAAGCGGAAAAAGAAATAAGCGATACGGATGCGCAACAAGCGGATCACGAACAAAGACACGAGAACTAGAGCAGTATTATTGTTGTTGTTGTTGTTTTTTCCACCCATCCACACTCTTCCATTATTATTGCTTCTTTCCTTTTCTCCTCCCGCACGGACGCTGAAACAATGCAAGAAAACCGGTAAGAAAAGAAGAGGAACAAAGAAAAAAAAAAAAACCTTGCTCTTTACTTCCATATTATTGCGCTGTAGTACATATGAATAACAACAACAACAGCAGCAATAGCAGTAATGAATAATAATAGCAACAAGCATAAAGAGAAGTTAAGAAGCGTTATTGTGAAAAAAAAAAATTAAAAAGTGAATAAACAGTGTGTAGCGTTATATAAAAGGTGTCATGAAGCCGTGAACTCCATACTAACGTCAGCTGCACTTCCTCTGTTCCCGTGAGCAATGGTACCCATAAAACATAACAGTAATTAAGTAATAAACACAGCTCTTCTCTCTCTCTCTCTCTCTCTCTCTCTCTCTCTCTCTCTCTCTCTCTCTCTCTCTCTCTCTCTCTTCAATGCTGAGTTCATTTGTGTAGTCATTACCATCTTCTTTTCATTATATATATTTTTAGCCTTCATGCCTCGGAGAATCCAACATTTTCTGATCTATTATTGTCTTGAAAAATCTTATAATCGCCGCCATTCAGAAATATTATGCCCTTGATACTTATAAGTCCGTTGAGTGTTATTATCTTACGGCAGTTTTTTTTTTTTTTTCCTCCTCTTGACGTAAACCCGTTCAGAGAGACTATATTGGATTCTGACTATACTTTTCAGAGACGCTTTGTTCCCTCACCACGACTTCACCGTTCTCAGTCATACATCAAGGAAAGGCTTTATTGTCCTCTATCATTAAAGCGTAAAGGTGAGCCGCGGTTAATCATAAGCGTTGGCATAGGGGCTCGGCACATGGAGTAGGGTAGCCAGTTCTTTGCTCAGCCGCCTTTACATTCCCAGTTATAGCTAACCGGTACACATTTTAATGCTTGGTCAACCTAGGAGCGAGCAATCGTCCTAAAAAAAACCCCGGCCGTAACCAGGATTCGAACTCGGGAAATCTTGCATTGTAGTCAGACGCGCTACAGCCTGAGCTTCCTTGGTCATACATCAAGTGAGACATCATGATAAGGCTGTGCAGTTCTCGCTCCACAGCTTTAACAGAGTGGGCATGGCTAAGAGAGTCAGCCTCCACCATTTTGCTGCGCCGAGTGTGTCGCCTACTCGTCGACACCTGCACCGCCGCCCACACGTGCGCTGAACCCTTGCCTCTCATTTTTTTATGTATGCTTTTTCTCTTGTTAACATTTGTAGCAAAAAGGAAAGATAAGATAAGCGTTCGTGAAAATCTCTGAATCATTTTTAACTAACGTTTTGAACGGTGAACAATAAATAGGAAAAAGTTTAAAGTATTCACTGTATACCCTCGACTCTGTCCCCCACGCCACAGATAACGAAATTCACCAGATGCTACGAGTACAATTCTGAATATTTATGTGCTAACGCCATCCAGAAATCAAAGAAACAAATTCAGCTAGAAACAAGCTAAAGGCTTCTCCTATAACAGTGTAGAATGAAAGAATGAAAGAGAATTGTGTCCTTTCAGTCCGTGTGGTCATGTAAAATTGTATCAACTGCCAAGTGTCGCAACGTAAACCTAACTAACGCGCTCAGACCTTGTAGTTTCCTGGTAGGAGAAATTTTACCTTTACCCTGAGAATTGTTGTATGACGTGTTACTGAACATTTGTTTGGGAACAGTGCGACTAAGGAATAAGAAAGGTGGATAAAGGTGATTTGGTCTTCAACAGGTGTAATGTTTTGTGTGTTTAGCCTGTCATTATGATAAAGGTAGATTCATTAGCTATTGCTCGATTACTTTGAACTATTAGAGAGACAATTAGAATTAGAATTAGAGACAATTTGTAAAAGAAAATGTCATTCAGGTGAGGAGCTGAACTGAAATTAAAAAAGTAAGTGAAGCGGCGAGATTAATCCTCATGAAGTATTCGTAGATTAGAGGGATGGGGGTGGCCATTGTACAGGTGTCAGTGTTCATAATCCACTTGCATGCTGAAGTATTTAAAGATAACAGGTAATATTGGAGTCTCCCCAGGATAATCACCGTGTCTTGCGCTGCTCACTGATCTACCACACATTACTCGTATCATCCACTTTGACAAAAAAGAAAATAATGATAAAAATATTTTCAGTAGATTCGTACCTCTTTGTGTAAATATTCGCTGCAATAAGAAAAATGATGCTTAGTGTGTATTTGATCTCCGTGCATTACAAGAGGACTTCATACCTTGCAGAAGTCCTGATATAACCATATTAAACCTCAACACTCCCTCGTGATTACAGCAGTCAATGGTCTTCTTGATAAGCGGGTAATATGCCACGTCCATTCTGGTCTCCGAGTGAATGCTGCCATTGCACCAACATTGCTGCGCCCTTCAGGATTTGGCGGGAAGGTGGAAGAGCCCATTCTCCCGTTTGAATTAAAGGTCTCTTGAGAACTTGCTCAGCGGCGGTCATTAGCCACATGCTGTCCTTGAGGGTGTTGCAGAAGTAGTGGCAGCTCCACGATCCTGACTTCCTCCTCGCACGTATAATTTGATGAAAATTTTCCTCCTCTTGGGAATAAGTTACAAGTTCATCCTCAGCCAATTAGATCACAATGAGCCTGGCTGCCAGCTAATGGGCATTCCCTGATGAAAAGCCCCTGCAGGTTGTGAAGATGACTGTAGTCTTGAAAAAGCAATTTTTATGTAAGAGGAACACTGGCACTGGCAACAAAATATATATATATATATATGTATATATATATATATATATATATATATATATATATATATATATATATATATATATATATATATATATATATATATATATACTCGTATATATATATATATATATATATATATATATATATATATATATATATATATATATATATATATATATATATATATATATATATATATACGAGTATATATATATATATATATATATATATATATATATATATATATATATATATATATATATATATATATATATATATATATATAAAAAGCCCACTGAGATGCCAGTCCTTAAGGAAAAGCCAAAAGGTTTAGCCAGAATTACTGGTAAATACGTGAGCTGTCAGGGAACGGAACGGAGCTTTCCATAATGATAAACGAATGTCTGTGTTTCTACCTCCTCTTAATACAGTGGAAGCACACACACTAGTCGCTGCTGGCAGCGCTCCAT
>NW_026973685.1:167500-180000 GCF_035594125.1 Scylla paramamosain | reverse complement strand
CATCATAATTGTTTGCAGGAGTCTGATCCGTCCCTACTTAATGCATGCACGTCGTGTGTGACTCATCCCTTGCTTCTCTTCTGCAGCCGTGTCTCAGCTCTCCCGCTTTGTCTTTACATTCACTCCCTTTGTCTGCTTTATCTACTCTCGGTATTTTCCTTATCACTCCTCAGAAAATATGGGTTTATACAGATTTCTCTTCATGGCTGTGTGAGCTTAACGACGTCCTTATTTATAGGTTAGAAAAAATATATATAATGCTACAGAGAATTAATATTTCAAACAGGTTTCACAATTTTGAATAACTCTGGAAGATGTATCAAAGGCGCAAAGTAATATTCATACAACAAATTATTAAGATATGCTCGAGAATCAATTTACACACAAGTATCGTGAGAAGAATAACAAAAGAGACTCGTTATGTAAACCACGCTTACTTCGTACCCTTTATAAAAATAGAGACTTTTCTGAGTGTCTCCTCGTCCTTAATAGTGGTGGCGGTGGTAGAAATTGCATGAATTTTAAGAAGCTGACACTGGCGTTGCAACAGCAAGAAGCTTAAACGCCGCAGACCATGTGAAGAGACAGCCTGCAAAGCTAAATAAGTATTAGAAATTGTACCTTGAAACTTTCTCTTCCCTTATTAAGACGAACACTGAGACGTTTAATGTAATTTGGAACACTTGGCGCAGTTATGATTACATCGCCCATGCACACAGTTGATCACATGTTTGGTTAGAGGATTACCGGGGAAGACAGACTTAGACGTGGTGGCTCTGAACGGCACCGAATTATTTGAAATATTCAGGCAAATTTACTGTGTCTACTTTTTTTCTCTGCAGCTTGCTAGTGATATACACATATATAAAACCGTACATTCTTAGTTCACATGAGTCATATTTTCCAAAGTTGACTGCTGTGACTTTTCCTTTTGCTTAAACCTTTCACTACTAAAACGAATATTTTCCTTTATCTTCCTATAACTTTTTTTAAACACGTGATACAGTCTTAAATAGTTCTGTAACTTTATAAAAATACAAAAGTAACCCTCTACTCTCTCTCTCTCTCTCTCTCTCTCTCTCTCTCTCTCTCTCTCTCTCTCTCTCTCTCTCTCTCTCTCTCTCTCTCTCTCTCTCTCTCTCTCTCTCTCTCTCTCTCTCTCTCTCTCTCTCTCTCTCTCTCTCTCCATACAAAAATAAAATTACAATGTTCTCTATGTAAACAAAAGAAGACCGTCGTTGTGAATTCTGTGGTGTAAAAACACCACAGAATCGGGGGTCATATGCCGCTATAGGGATTACGACACATCTATACAGAATCCAGAGTTGAAGCACCACCAGATGTTTTATCAATACCCAACCTTATAAAAAAGAAAAGGAAGGGAGTTAAAAAAGCAATTCCAGAGTTGTTTGATGTCATTGTATACCCTTTAAGTCTGGTAGCTCAGTCCTCTCTCTCTCTCTCTCTCTCTCTCTCTCTCTCTCTCTCTCTCTCTCTCTCTCTCTCTCTCTCTCTCTCTCTCTCTCTCTCTCTCTCTCTCTCTCTCTCTCTCTCTCTCTCTCTCTCTCTCTCTCTCTCTCTCTCTCTCTCTCTCTCTCTCTCTCTCTCTCTCTCTCTCTCTCTCTCTCTCTCTCGCTCTCACTCTCTTTCTCTCTCTCTCTCTTTCTCAGCAAGCCGGCATGGAGATGTGCTGGAGCATAAGATATAAGAAAATAATTAACTTTTCGCAGGAAACTTTGTATATGTTATAAGCTTCTATCGATTGTCGAGTCGGAGAGGCATTAATAATAAAACTCGTGGAAGTCTCCCTGAAATTCCTTTTGAAGCCGGGAACGTGGAAATATAAAAATGGAAATGAAAGGAAAATACCAGGAGGGGAAAAAGACAAAAAGAAGAAAAAAGGGAGGAGCCAAGACTCAAAGCTTCAGACGAGACGCGGATCCACACCAGAAAGTTGTTGGCATATTTTCTTGGCGTTACTTTTTTTCCAGCATATTTGATGATGATACCTCCCCTGGTGTGTGTGTGTGTGTGTGTGTGTGTGTGTGTGTGTGTGTGTGTGTGTGTGTGTGTGTGTGCGCGATCTTTCCTCTCTCATTGGTATGCACACACAGACACACACACACACACACACACATATTGAATTCCTTTACTCGCTCCTTATTGCTAAATATTCAATATGTTTTGATGTAAGTTCGAGTCGTGTTATAAATGTTCTGTATTTATATATGGATTTTTGAGTCATGCTTCTCTCATAGTTATTTTTTTCTCTCTCTTGTCTATTTTTTGTTTTTATTATTATTATTATTATTATTATTATTATTATTATTATTATTATTATCATTATTATTATTATTATTATTATTATTATTATTGCTAGCAGTAGTAGTAGTAGCAGTAGTAGTAGTAGTAGTAGTAGTAGTAGTCTTTGTTGTTCCTGTTGGTGCAGAGGTATCATCATCATCATCATCATTTTGAAACACTGCTCTCTCACCACTTCTATTTTTAAAAGCTATAGAGAAGATTAGCGGACTTCTTTAAAGTGTTTCTCCTGTTAGTAATATAGAAATCCTGTTAATCTGTCATTAGAACCATAAAGATACCCTTAGAATCCCGTGTCACTTCATCTATAACCTTTTCAAAGCAGTGGAGGTGAGGTGAAGAAGTGTTTCAGAATTTTCTAATGGAAATTAAAAGGAAAACGAACATACATGAAAACTCGGAGCACACTTAAAGGGGTGCGTCAGAATATCACAGCCACGCCTCCAGGCACTGAACCGTGGGAAGAATAATAAATGTAATAATTCCCTCATAAGACTTTTCAACTCACGGCTGTAAGGGGATATTTGGAACTTGGACGCTATGAAGGTTTGGGCAGCCGGGCGTGGGTGATTCCAGACCGGTGGTTCTCAAAGCGTGAGCCATGGCAAGATTTTGGAGAAGCCGAGGAGGGCTGGTGTAAGTGGTACCTGTTTGGGACATACCTGAAAAATGTAAATCTCTCTCTCTCTCTCTCTCTCTCTCTCTCTCTCTCTCTCTCTCTCTCTCTCTCTCTCTCTCTCTCTCTCTCTCTCTCTCTCTCTCAGGGTACACGTGATGTAACTGCGATACGATTTAAGATTTTACATTCCTTTCTATGACATTCGCGTGTCTCGCTTTTGTAACGACTCGGCCTAATAAGATTTGGGATTTTTTTTATCTCCTTTTATGTCTACCTGTGTTTCCGTCTTGTTTTATACTTTCCTTCTCTTTTCTTATCAGATAGAATTTGTAACGGCATCCCGATAGGCTATTCTCTTTCCTCCCGTTCACGTACCCTACACTTTCCTTGACTGCTGACTGGACCTAGATACTATGATGATGAAGAGGAATTATGGCAGAATTAGTTTAGCTTCAACATTACTTCTTTTTTTCGGGGGGGGGAGAGATGAAGGACTGAGGAGAGGGAGAGAGAGAGAGAGAGAGAGAGAGAGAGAGAGAGCTGAAGGGAGCCATGGGGATTTTGAAACTTTTTTTTTTTTGAGAGGAATGGAATGGAAAAGTTTGAGGAACACTATCATCAATACCTGCTGATATTTTTTATTACCTTACTTAGTAATGTAATGTATTTATGTATCGTTGTTTATTAATGTACTAATTTGTATTTGATTAGGCTAATATTAGGTCGTATCTGGATGGTGTGCCTGTTGTCTGTCCTCAGTAACGCTGTAGCAGGGTACTAAGGTTCTCTCTCTCTCTCTCTGTCTCTCTCTCTCTGTCTCTCTCTCTCTCTCTCTCTCTCTCTCTCTCTCTCTCTCTCAGACCATAGTATGCAGGCATCGGCTTTACCGTTACGTGCCAGCGGTAATTCCCTCCCGGCGCGCCTAATTTAGATACCCGTGCGTTTCTCGGAAGAAAATGGATCACTTTAAAGAAAATTTGAGAGACTGGCTGGGGTAACGGTAGGAACATTAGTATTCTAATATTCCTTGCTTCCCTCCTCCTCCTCCTCCTCCTCCTCCTCCTCCTCCTCCTCCTCCTCCTCCTCCTCCTCCTCCTCCTCTTCTTCCTCTTCCTCCTCCTCCTCTTCCTCTGTATGACTCCAGGCCGTGCTGCACAAGGGCGGTTTAATAAAGACTGAATACGATTTTGCAAAAGTGGGTATGTTGAGAAATACGGTATATGCTGTACTCTCTCTCTCTCTCTCTCTCTCTCTCTCTCTCTCTCTCTCTCTCTCTCTCTCTCTCTCTCTCTCTCTCTCTCTCCTGTATGTTTAGCTGTGAAAATACATCTTACAGTAACTAACTTCCCAGGTTGGTCATGATCTATATGTGCAAATATGACATTGACGTGGAAATTACAAGAAAATAACCGCTACCGTAGTGAAGTCAGGAGTAAAAATGCAAAAAAAAAAAATGAATTCACGAACTAAATAAAAAGGAAGACCGACAAGAGCGAGAGAGAGAGAGAGAGAGAGAGAGAGAGAGAGAGAGAGAGAGAGAGAGAGAGAGAGAGAGAGAGAGAGAGAGAGAGAGAGAGAGAGAAATAAAACAAGTTAGCACCAGTACTGTACATCTCCCATTCCCCTTCCTGTCTTATTACAGCATAGTTTTAAATGACGCAAATGCTTCTGTAAGGGAGGAGGGGGGAGATTTATGAGTTGGAGGCCGTGCAGCAGCGAGGTGATGGAGTGAGGGGTTGCAAGTGATGAGGGAAGGACTGTGCAAGGTTATTCGCATGTACAGCACTCTCTTCATCCTCTGCTCTTCAGCCCTCTCGTTCCCTTCCCCTTCTCTCTCTTGGGAAACATTCATCCAATCCTACATTGCTCTACGGTTATTAAGTAAGTCTGACAGAGAGAGAGAGAGAGAGAGAGAGAGAGAGAGAGAGAGAGAGAGAGAGAGAGAGAGAGAGAGATTTACTTGCTAGAATGATGATGTTATATTAATGAGCGTGCGTACATTAGCTAAAACGTATATGGTAACACTATCTTCCTCCTCCTTCTCCTCCTCCTTGTTAGAACTTGTTACGAACGTGTGTGTGTGTGTGTGTGTGTGTGTGTGTGTGTGGAACATGTGTATTGATACGTAATCATTTAAACAGTCTTGTATATGACATGGATGTGAGTACAGGTGACCAGGTATGGTTTAAGTTAAAGTGTGTACCTGGTGTGCTGTTCGGAGCTTGTTATGTACCTCCTTCTGACTCAGTTTATTTCAGTTATACACAATTAAGTAATATTCAAGAAAAAGTGAAGTGCAATGAATGTAATAATGGATGCTTTATAATCGGTGATCTTAATTGTCGTCTGGGAGTATCGGTAAATGACCTTCCTGCAGCCTTGGGCTATCACCAGTACTCATACCCAAACCTACCTGACCCTGTGACCACACCAAATGATAATGCTGCAGCTATGTTGGGTATATGTGTAGACGAGCAGTTGTTGGTTGTTAATAATATGAAAACAAGTGATGCACACTTCACGAGTAAGAAGACGTTTAAGAGAGGAGGGGAGTGGATATCAGAGTTAGATACTTGCATCATATCGGAGAACTTGGTTAAGTATGTAAAGCATTTTGAGGTAATAGATGGTGAAAATTTGCCATCTGATCACGCACCAGTAGTCATGTCATTACAACCTCCCTCCCCTTGTCTGGATAGCGTGGCAGCCCGGGCAGGTGACCTGGGTAAACACGGAGCCGAATGTAATCACCTACTGACTGCTAGGCAGTCACTTGTAAAGCCACCTTTAATGTCTAACAATATCAATCAAACTTTATTTATGTCAAATATTACCGAAGTTGACTTAGAAATGCAGATACGCGATGATGTCAATGTAACTGCATCGAATCTGTCAGAAGTACTGTACAGGTGTGCGCGTGATAGTAGTGGGCATGACCACCGTGAGGAGAGAGTGGTGCAGGCTGGACACGGCAGTGACAGGTGGCACACAATGATACAGGAAAATGATGATGCCAAACTATGGAGTGCTATTAATTGGCGAGGTGAACTGACGGACACTGCTTTCAATGAAAACACTAAGCCAAGTGACGACACATTTAAAACGTATTTTGAAGATATATTTAATCCTCCAAACACTGTATACCCTCACCTGAACGATCTACACTCACAAATTACTATTCCTGTATTAGATGAACCTATTACGACTAACGAGGTAGACACCCAAATAAAGCAATTAAGGTCTAATAAAGCTAGTGGCCCTGATGACATACCTCCTGTTTTGTTTAAATGGTTTCCTGCATCCTGGATATTGTTCATTGCCACATTATTCAACTCAGTATTCATGAGTGGTTCATACCCTGACAGTTGGATTAATGCTAAGATGTTTGTGATATTCAAATGTGGTTCAAAGCTACTACCAAGTAATTATAGACCTATTAATGTAATCAACAGCGTGGCTAAATTGTATGATATGGTGTTGTGTGCACGACTCACCCAGTGGTTTGCACCACACCGAGAACAGGCAGGCAGCCAGGCGGGCCGAGGATGTACTGAACATTTACTAACACTTAGATTGTTGATGGATGTTGCCAGAAGAAAGAAATTTAAATTATTTATAACGTTTGTCGATTTTAGACGAGCCTATGATTGTGTCCCTAGGATTGATTTATGTACATGTCTGAAGCAAATGGGATGTGGGGTGATAATGCTGTTAGCGTTAGCTGGTATGTACAAGTATACTAACAGTATTATAGGAACTGCATTAATTGCCACTAGTGTGGGTGTGCGGCAGGGTTCCCCTACATCCTGTGTGCTTTTTAGTATATATGTCAATGTAATGATTCAAATGATCAAACAAAGATGTCCTTTAGACGGCTTTCTGTCATGGTTGCACATATTAGTGATGATGGACGACACTGTATTATTGTTAACAACTAGAGAAGGAATGATAAGGAAAATAGAGATTCTACATGATTTTTGTAACGACTCGGCCTAATAAGATTTGGTGATTTTTAATTTCCTTTTATGGTCTACCTGTGTAATACTGAATATAAAGAAATGATATTGTGTCAGGATATGCGAGTAAGTTACTGTACTAGCTATATATATTTAGGTAGTCCCTTCACTGATGACGGATTAGCCTCAACAGCTGTAAAGCTTCATGCAAACAAAAAGATGTGTCATGTTTTAAAATTTATATCTTTTATCAATAGGAATAATGATGTACCATTTTATATTAAGAGAAGAGTTTTTGATGCTTGTGTTACTACTTCGGTGCTATATGGATGCGAATCGTGGCTCAGCTGTGACTTAAAACCTATAGAGAAACTATACAAATGGTGCATAAAGGAATTATTAGGTGTGAGAATAACTACTAATAATGACATTTGCATGGTGGAATTAGGTTTACCCTCACTTAAAGCGCTTGTTAAGGAAAAACAAAGGAAATATTTTCATAAAGTGTGGACAGAAAGAAACGATATAGTTGATGACCCGTTGATGCACGTACTGAGGTTAGTGTTAAATTACAACGATCAAGTGTCTAGGTATATCACAGATATGACTATAAATGATTTTAACGATGTGGAAGATGCCAAGCACAGAATGAGACTTAATATTAGGAATTCGTTGTCAAATAGGTTGACCTTTTATAAACAAATTAACCCGAATCTAATAGTACATGATATATACACAAGAAGTACTAGAGTGAACGAGATAGAGCGTGTGTCATGGACAAGACTTCGTCTCAGTGTTCATTCCCTGGCGGTAGAAACAGGTCGCTGGAACCGTCGGGGACGTGGTCGCCTTCCCATGGAGGAGAGGCTGTGTCCCTGCGGCCTCGTGCAGACCGAGACACATGTCATCGAGACTTGTCCCTTGTCTTTGACCCTTAGATTAACATATAATGTCACAACTGTTCATCAGTTGTTGGTAGACAGAACTGATTATGATAATGTGTGTTTTATAGTGCATAAATTATTAGCGTTGTTTAAGTGATAAAGTTATGTATGCATCTCCAAGTCTTAAGATGTTATCCCCGTAGTGTGATGTTTGCTGGATTCCTGCCCCATCTTTAACGATTATTTTAGGTGTTTTACTTATTTTTACTATTGCATTTGTGTTTTAAATGTGTTATAAAAGTTTTAATGTACATCATTCGCATAGTGCTATTAAGAGAAGTTACTGTATTTTGGACCAGAACTGTATGTATTTTAAATTGTATATTTTTTTTTTTTTCCTGTGGTCAATAAACTATCTGAATCTGAATCTGAATCTGTGTGTGTGTGTGTGTGTGTGTGTGTGTGTGTTCGAAGCATCCTTCCTCTCAGTCTCTCCTTCTGCGTGCCGTACTGAAGCGAAAAAGAAAGAAAAAAACAATCTTAGCTCAAAGGGAAACTTATTCCATCCAAAACACAGCTTCACCCGAAAGCCCAGAAGTACTAAACGCAGAATTTAACACCACATGGCTCCTGCTCGTCGATCCTTTCAAGCAGCGCCGCTATCAATACAACTTCAAAAGGATAATACTTACCGCAGCCATCAACATATTCATGGCTGGGCGCGGCACACTCACTGCATGTTCCGCTTTGCCTATTTTCTCTCCTTATTCTGCCCCGCTCTGCTATTGTTGCCGCTGCTCCCAGGCTGATGCACTCGTTTATATTCACATTTAATTCAAGATGGTGGGAACGAGTGCGCACCTAGCGAAGGGTAAAGGTTACCTGGTGGTGTTCGTGGTGGTGGTGATGGTGTTGGGTGGTGGGTTGTAGATCTGAATGCAGTGGAGTAAGTAGGTGCTGGTGGTGAAACAAATAGTAGTAGATGTTATGTTTATTGTATTATGTGAATGTCCTCGTGTACTCTGTAGCATTTTCTTGACTTGACTGGCTTCGGTCGGTAATTTAGTGGGTTAAGGAGTGGCAGGTGTGTAGGTGATGGAGGTGGTGGTGAGTAAGGGTGGTTTTGGTGGTTACGAGAGCAGTCTCGCGTACTTTGTGAGAGTTTCTCGTTTTGGCTTTGTGCGGTTATTTACTGGCTATGGGAGGGGTACTGTGCAGGTTTGTGGGGACAGTGGTATTAGTAGTAACGGTGAAAGGTGTTATGATGAGTGTAGGTGGTGGAATGCACTGAATGCCATATGTTAACTGTCGGAATAAGAAGAGACATACACGAGGTAATGATCGATAACCATTAAATTTTATGTGATCGCTTAAAGAGGTTATGAATGAATGACATGGTTCAGATAGACACCCTGACAGAAAATAAGTATCGAATGCTTTACCAGACTTTCTATTAATCAATATACTCGTACACTAAAAAACATCAAACGAATTCATTGATTTGCACAGCTACTCCTGCCAATGTCCTTGCCTTTGTTCTGCCTTCCTTGCCGCTGCTGCCCCTCCTTGTTAAATACAGATATCAACTCTTCATTAACTTTTGAAAAACAGTGCCACTTACTCCTTTCATCACCAAGAATTCATTATTATTTATCTTGAGGTGGCAATAGAAAACTTTTAAATAATTTTATCGTCATTATCTTTCAAGCGAATGGGTACGTCTCTGATCTATCCATAAGTGTTTTATTCTCGTCTTAATTACTCTTGCATGACTTACAAATTGCCGTCGTTGTGTATAAGAATAGTTTGTGATAGTATGCTACTAAAGGAAAGTGGGGCACCATTACCAGATAAATAATGGAAATAATATGAAGAATAAGAACACAATCTATGTTTCTTGTTGGGCATAGTATTTACAAAGAAAAATCATTCACTCTCTCTCTCTCTCTCTCTCTCTCTCTCTCTCTCTCTCTCTCTCTCTCTCTCTCTCTCTCTCTCTCTCTCTCTCTCTCTCTCTCTCTCGCCGTGCAGTCTCCGTGCATGCAACACACGCGTCACAAAAAGGTGTCAATGAAAGCCGTAATATGTTTCTATGCTTTCTATTGCCTTCTGTTTTTTGTTTTGTTTTGTTTTTTTTGTTTTTTTTTTTAATCTGCTATTTTAGTCACGCTTAACTACCTGTATTGAGATTTTCTTGTTAATTTTCATCGTTTGGATCTCATTTTAATAAGTTCCAGCCCGTCTTTATGAAAGCCCTACTTTTTTTTACCAATACACCCTGCCCCTGAAAATTTGTTGCCTTTGTTGTAGCCGCTGCATTTTCCTCAAAATATCGAGTGTTGGGTGAAGAGAGGCGAGCTTGGCGAGAGAAGGAAGGAGCGAGGGAACTCCCCGCCGCGCCCACGCAACCCCGCGGCGAGGTCTTGACGAGCCTGTTCCCAGAAATACATTGTATCCGAGCGGCCACAAAACATAAAACTAGCCGTAAAAAAAAATGTGTGTGGTCCACGTAACCTTTCTGAGGCATTCTCTGCGACACTGACTCATACAAAAATAAAGATGAAGCCTAAAATTGACATTGTTTGATAAGTTTCCGTCGGGTAAAGTTGTTCTGGCATCCATCCATCTTACTCCGCACAAGTTCGTGTTGCGTCAAGACACACAGACACACACGCAGCGGTCCCAGGACTCTTTATAAAAACGCTCTTCATAAAAATGCCAATATTCCCTAAGTTTTCGTAGGTGAGTGCTGTGTGGCCACCTGTCTCACTCTGCACAAGTTTGTTTTGAACCAGGGAACACACACACACACACACACACACACACACACACACACACATACAGCCGCACCAAGACTCTTCCTAAGAAAAATTATAGTAAGCATAAAAACTATGATATTTTGTCAGTTCTTGTGGGTAAGTGCGGTGTCGGCACCTGTATTACACCACACAAATCTCTTTCGCACCAGGAAACACAGGTATGCCTCAACATTAAGGATCTCCATAACACACTCAGGAGAGGCGGTGTACGTGCAGTGTTCCTCGAGGCAGCCACACAAAAGACTATGAGGACGAGAGGGTCTTGTGTTGTCGGTTGAGCGCCTCCAGTTTAAGGTTGATCTGGTCCGTGGCAGCGGCGAGGGCATGGTGCTGGCGGAAGAAACTCTTTACCCGAGCCTCCAGCTGCTCGCTCCGCTGCTCCAGCTTGCTCACCTCCGCCTGCAGCTGGTCGAGACAGCCCTGTAACGTGGGGAGGGAGGGATGAAATGCTGCAGGATGGAGAGAAAAATGAGGTTGTGAGGAGAGGGAAGGAGAGGAGAGAGTTATAAAGGAGTTTGTGAATATAATATTTTCTCCTGCATTCAGAGTTTTGTTAATTCAAATATTTCGTTGCTTTTGTTATTTTATTCATGTTTGTAGTAGTAGTAGTAGTAGTAGTAGTAGTAGTAATAGTACTAGTATTAGTAGTAGTAGTAGTAGTAGTAGTATGTTGTTGTTTTTTTCGTTGTTGTTTTTCCTACTTTAGTTCTAGAAGTATCCCCATTATAATTCTCTCTCTCTCTCTCTCTCTCTCTCTCTCTCTCTCTCTCTCTCTCTCTCTCTCTCTCTCTCTCTCTCTCTCTCTCTCTCTCTCTCTCTCTCTCTCTCAACAACCTAGCCGTAACAAGCACTCACTTACTACCTCATTTCTTTAGTGGTGGAGAGTGCAAGAACATTCCGCCGCGAGTTATGCGTTTGGTGATCATGAGGAGCGCACTTTGTCCCCGCCCTCATCATCTCCTGCCGCTCCGCCTGCACACTCTGGCCCTACACTGAATGTCCTATGCTTGGTGCGTCTATTCTAAACTGTTTGTCGATGATAGCAATAAGAATAATGAGATGTGAAGCTATCCACTGTTACATATTCTTAACATCAGCGTGTCTCCAGGTAATGCTGATAAAGTAGCTCTTCATCCTTCCATGTAAAAGGGATATCTATCGTTGTTTCCGTGGCTCGCGATACGTAAGTGTCATCTAGAGGGTAATACTGTAGTAAAACCCGCCTCGCCTCGCCTGCCCGATACGTAGTTTATTTAGTGTGTGTGTGTGTGTGTGTGTGTGTGTGTGTGTGTGTGTGTGTGTATGCTCGTATAGTTATGGAGTGCACACCTTGCTCGTACTGCAAACTGCCTTCCTTCCTTTCTTCTTTCCTTCCTTCCTTCCTTCCTTCTTTCCCCACTCCCCTTGAACCACTTCCCCCTGCTACACTCCGCTACACTTCATTGCATTCCATCACCACCTTCGCCACTGCCACCGCTGCCGCCACCTGCATGCCTATTTGGATATGTTGTTTGAATTTAGTGTTCTTGCTGTTAGTGGTGGTGGTGGTGGTGGTGGTGGTGATGATATTTGTTGTTGTTTTTGTTGTTGTTGTTGTTGTTGTTGTTGTTGTTGTTGTTGTTGTTATTGTTGTTCTAGTTGATGATTATTCACTGAAGCAGTAGCAGCAACAGCAGCAGCAGTAGTAGTAGTAGTAGTAGTAGTAGTAGTAGTAGTAGTAGTAGTAGTAGTAGTAGTGGTGGTGGTGGTGGTGGTGGTGGTGATGGTGATATTGGTAGCAGTGGTGGTGGTGGTGCTGGTGCTGGTGGGGTGATAGTGGTGGTGGTAGTATAATTATTGCTGTTTTTTACTGTTGCTATAATTATCACTGACTTTTTGTTGCTGTTCTGGATTCTCCTCG
>NW_026973685.1:157500-162500 GCF_035594125.1 Scylla paramamosain | reverse complement strand
GTGGTGGTGGAAGAAAATAAAGCATTTCTAGACGCACTGGTTAAGGAGGAGGAGGAGGAAATGATAGCATGAGTATGAAGAGCACTACCACTGTACCATTATTTGTCAAAAAGCACTCCAGCCCAGCCATGTGAAGGAGTAAGTTACATCATCTCAGCACGCCATAATGTGTGTGTGTGTGTGTGTGTGTGTAAGGTGGTGGTGAGAGAGTGCGGTCAAATTGTCTGCGTTCTAACACTCTCTCTCTCTCTCTCTCTCTCTCTCTCTCTCTCTCTCTCTCTCTCTCTCTCTCTCTCTCTCTCTCTCTCTCTCTCTCTCCATTTTGTTACGTACATGTTGCATTCCCCTTCATGTTCTCCCTCACTTGTATTATCGACCACAATCATTAACTGCTTCCTCGCGACTCTCCCTCCCTCACATTCGCTAGACACCTGACACACTTTTCTCACCGTCCGCTTTGGCGAGCTGTGCGTGTCAGTCTCTCTCTCTCTCTCTCTCTCTCTCTCTCTCTCTCTCTCTCTCTCTCTCTCTCTCTCTCTCTCTCTCTCTCTCTCACGTCAAGCAGTTTCAAGTGATGTTCGTGGGCGAGAGGCACTTACGTCATGTTTCCTTTGTATTTACCAAGCCTATTATGGTCAGATTGTTGCCGGAGTACTTGCGTGGAATTTTGCATTGCATGTGGCACGCATTCCACTTTGCATGTGCTGGCAGTGCTCTTAAATTCTTCCTCGCCTTCTTTCACCACTCCAGTCTGCTTTCCTTCCCTCCCCTTCCCCTTACTTACGATCTATGGGTGGCCGTGTCTCACCCACGCCGAGGTTCTCCCGAGCAATGTTGTGGTAGTAAATTACATTCGATAATTTAACGTTCTGACTCTCCAACGTAAGAGGTTTGGACTCATATTTCTGGATTATTTTTTGTTTGCGTGCTATATTTTTACTCCCGAGCTTTCATGGTGAGAGTGCCCATGTGTTGAGGAAGGACAAGTGCTAGATTCGTGAAAGAGGACTCAACAATATATTTCAACATTATTTTTTGAATACACGTTATATTTCATGTCCAGACCTTTCTTTTCGTTGGGAGTATGTTTGCGTGGCGAGCAGCGTGGCAGGTAATAGGACTCAGCACTCTGCCGACGTGCACTGAGACTGTGAGCTCAAGCTTTTTTGTCGCCACGTGTCTGGTGCGATGTTCTGTCAGCGCTCACGTGATGGTGGAAGGCAGGGAGTCGTCTCGCGTGTAAGGATTTGCTATGGGTCACTGTCTGTTTTCACACTAAAAACGTGCACACTCATTATTGCCAAATGGAACAGCTACACGACAGACTAATCAAGGTCTGCCCCCCGTGTTTAATTATCTCATTTAGCGTCATTATTTAATAAACCCTCCTCATTTAGCTGCTGTCAGTGGACTTCATTGACTTATCTCACCATTTCGCCACGCAGAAAGATTTACATTGTTTGCACAACCCTGAAAGAAATTATATTTTACATGATTCATTCACAGCTGAGGTGTA
This sequence comes from Scylla paramamosain, assembly GCF_035594125.1. Taxonomy (NCBI): domain Eukaryota; kingdom Metazoa; phylum Arthropoda; class Malacostraca; order Decapoda; family Portunidae; genus Scylla; species Scylla paramamosain. The sequence continues at coordinate 160,984 of NW_026973685.1, read as the reverse complement.
CACAGACTCACTGACTGACTGACTGACTGACTCCCGCGCCACAGTAGGATCTGACCCAGGTGAACAGTGTCTTGGCGTACTTTGTTTTCTCCTTGTTGTATTTCAGGGACGCGGAACACCGCGTCCCCTGACGCGCACTCAGCACATCGAGGTCTGCACACATTCAGCACGCTGCAAGTTGGCCAAGCAGGACATCCTCCCAATTTAGGTTGACTTGAATTTTTGTATTTGGTAATTCAATTTGTCACACACTAACTTCCGTCATTTGAATTAACTGTCGTTATGGAAGAATGGTGCATATGTCCACTCAGCTCACGGAACGATGTACGGATATTTGAATCACACTTCAACAGTAAAAATGGCAAAACACACACACAATCATGCACATTTCATCATAGGTGGTACGTTAATTGCTGATATTTCTGAATGCTAGGCACCAAACAACACTGGGTTTTTCGTATCAATCCACAGAGAACACATAATATCCCTCACGTTTTGAGAAAATTAGTCCCTTGATTAAAACCCGCCAGCGAGGCAGGTGGTCTCACGGGACAGCGTGACGACCCGTGCGGCGCGAGACGAGCCAGGTGCTGTGGTGCGTCTGGTGGCGGAGCGAACAGAGGTACAACCCAGGCCGAGGGTGTCTAGGACGGGTCGCCACCATTTGTGGTCTGACAGAGGTGTGTGTGTGTGTGTGTGTGTGTGTGTGTGTGTGTGTGTGTGTGTGTGTGTGTGTGTGTGTGTGCTTTATCCAAAAGAGGCTAATATTATTCTATTATTTTTTGTGAAGTGCAGGGGAGAAGGCCTTTGACCAGTGTTGCTGAGGATAACCTGCCTCAAGATAAGTACGAATCAGATAGGAAGAACAGATACAGGGAGACTTATTGGTCTATAACAACTGTATCTGCTGAGCTACACACTACGACTGACACTGAACTATTTGTGGAAGAACGGGATTGAATAGAACAAGACCCCCAAAGTTGTGTGTGTGTGTGTGTGTGTGTGCGTGTGTGTGTGTGTGTGTGTGTGTGTGTGTGTGTGCGCGCGCGCTTAGGTAGCAGATAGCATGCACCTCGTGGGGCTGAGTGGCGTAGGTGGCGGAGACAAAGGCTGGAGCACCGTGGTGTGGAGGTTTATTGATATATCAATCAACTTAAAATTGTAAGATCATGGTCTTTATTCACGCAATTAAACGTAAGTAGTGCCGAGAATAAACCAAGATATCTATCACACACCACACTAAAATTTACTTTGGGGAGGAAGAATCTCAGTCCTGATACACTGCAGTTCCCCGGATCACCTGGTGCTTCCCGTGTGGGGCTGAGGGCGTGGAAAGCAGGGAAAATAGAGCGACCCAATACTTTTCGAAGTTTACTAGTTAGTGGAGAGTGGAGGAGCGGGTGGGAGAGTAAAGATATTGACCAAATGCCGGGCGCCAGGACTCTGAACGGTATGGGCTTCAGTTTGAATGGCAGTGTGCTAATTGGGCAGGAGGAGGACTGAGTTACGATAATGCCATTTTTTAAACACTTAACTTTGCAATTGTCTTCCTTTCGTAGCCAAGAAGAAAAGGGGAAAACGCAATCTTCTTTTTTTCTCTTTCATATACGATGTGTGTGTGTGTGTGTGTGTGTGTGTGTTGTGTGTGTGTGTGTGTGTGTGTGTGTGTGTGTGTGTGTGTGTGTGCAAGCAAACATGTTTACAGGGGTCTGACTGTTACGAAAGAAAGACTACAACACCGAGAGAATGAAAGGATCGGCAGCAGTGAATAGCAAGAGGGAAAAAAAAGTGAGAGTGATCTTGTAGTATGGCTTAGTGTGTTTAGATATTAGTGACACTTAAAACTATATTGACCACTGCTTTTTTAATACAGACGTCCTCTCCCTACTCACCGCCACAAATACACAAGTCTCCTCACTGTATTAAGGCTAAACCAACGAGTCTGTACTGAGCCAGTCAAGAATAAGAATGTATCTAGGGTCGACTGATCTCCTTAGGTATGCCAGCGATAGTCATTACTGGGCTCTCTACGAATGATGCTTCACGCCAGTATGCGGGTGAACGAACGGCTGGCTCATGTGTCCTGCTTGCTGAGGGTGGTGGTGGTGGTGGAGGAGATAAGTAATGATAAGAGGAACATGAAGAAAAAAAGGTTTAGAACAAGAAGAACAAGAACAAGAATAATAATAATAGTAATGATGATGATAATGATAATAATAATAGTAATAGTAATAGTAATAATAATAATAATAATAATAATAATAATAATAATAATAATAATAATAATAATAATAATAACAACTAGAACAACAACAACAACAAAAACAACAACAATATAAACGACAGCTTAGCCACACACAAAAAACAGCATCCACATTATCAAATCTGAATTAAATAAAGTTACATTTACTCGTAAACACACAAGTTAGATTTTGTCATTTAAAACATATTACCATCATTTACACACATAAAAAGCATAATATTTACCCGCATTTTTAATTATGAGCTAACAAAGAGCGCGAATGTCCGATGACAAGCCTTTAGCACAGAGGGGAGAGGGAGTACGAGACGCTGCCGGGAAGGGATTGGGGTGTGGCATGCCTGGGTTGGTAATGAGGCGAGGCGATCACGGCAACACCAATCGGCTTTGTATGACGGAACGTGAAACAGAATCCTTCACTGGCGGAATCTGACTGTTCTCTGATTTTTGCAATATTTTTCTACCTCACTGTCTTCCCGGTTGTCATGTCACAAACGCCAATGAATCTCGTGTTCGTAATTCGAATGGAAGTTGATGGTCTAATGAATTGCTCTATGTTAAGACCTCCGTACTGTCCGCGAAAATGTGATAAATGGAGCTACTGTAGTTTTGTATGATTTATTTTGCGTAATATCGTCATAAATACTTTGTAAAACTGCTACATAATTCCTGCTTCATGTTATCTACACTATATTATTCTTTTTCTCTTTTCATCTATACGTATAGAGAAGAGCAGATTTCACTCATTTTCTAGCATATTCCTTTCCCTTACCTTTAAACTTTTCACCTCATCCATGTCACCTGTCCGCAGCACACACGAAAAAAAAAAAATCTCCATCTACAATTGTCTTCCGCATACTTATGATTTAAATAACTATAAGAACAAAGAGCTTCATAAAAACGAATGCAATTATCTCCTGATGCTTGTTCTTCCTTTGTGTGTGTGTGTGTTTTCTTTTTTCTGCATCTCCATCAAAATACGTCCAGTTAAATTAACCCTTTCTTTCTTTTCTTGCCTCCTCCCTTGCGTACCTACAAACTTTCCTACCAAGGAGCAAATTAAGCGACATTATTGTTTTCCTTCCTTGCACGTCTTATAGTCATCACCAAAACTCCCCTTTCATGTAAAAATGAAAAGACGAAAAAAAAAAAAAAATACTCCACTCTGGGTTGTGCTAAGGAGCCTCTTGGTGACTCTCCCCAAGACTAGGTATGCTTCTCCTC
>NW_026973685.1:122500-155000 GCF_035594125.1 Scylla paramamosain | reverse complement strand
GCCCCCAAAAAATGTTAGAATGGTGAAAAATCTCCAAATTAACCCCTTCTGTTGTGTGTGTGTTGAGAAGAGTGAGTCTGTCCAGTGGAGTCTCATTGGTCACGTGAGGGGAGGCTGTGAAGACTGTCCCAGAAGTACAGGTCAGGTCACCGTCAGGTCACCGTCGCACCGCTTCGTCACCCTGGCCACTGACTCAGGGGTCTGGGCCAGGTTACTGAATGCCCTGTCCTCCTCCACTAATCTTCAGGGTTTTTCTATCATATTTAAAAAGCCGAGCCATATAGAGCTTTAGCCACCTTAAATGAAGCACTGGTGGCTCTCATGGGGATCTTATCAGTACTAACTGTACGTCAGCGGAGAGTTGGGGCTGGGGACGGGGCGGGGGAGGCAGCTCCAGCATGGGGTGAATGGGGGGGGGGTCAAGGAGCCACAGGGATACAAATTGGCGTTGTTTGTTTACTAAATTTAGCCATTGGAAGCAAGATTTCACTCACCTGTGGACGGCGATGAAGCGCGGGTCCTCTTGGGGGCAGCAGAGAGGCGTATGACTTAGCCAGTAGCGTAACGTGTGATGACGAAGGAGGTTAACACAGACCAGCAGCGAGTGAGTGAGTGAGTGTGTGGTCAAGAGTTCCAGATTGACAGACGAATGGAAGTACTGAGATGTGGTCACGAATGTTTAAACGTGTGTATGTGTGTGTGTGTGTGTGTGTGTGTGTGTGTGTGTGTGTGTGTGTGTGTGTGTGTGTGTGTGTGTACGAGTATGCATGCATGCATTCTCTCTCTCTCCTCTCTCTCTCTCCTCTCTCTCCTCCTCTCTCTCTCTCTCTCTCTCTCTCTCTCTCTCTCTCTCTCTCTCTCTCTCTCTCTCTCCGCCACACTCACCCTGGGCGGGGCGGGCGTGTACGAGGGCGTGCTGGCTCCAGAGGTGAAGTAGCTGTCTTCTACCGCTATTTTTTCATGCTAACTGCTCTTCTGATCTCGCTAACTGCATGCCTCCCTTCCTCCCGCGGCCTCGCTGCACAAGACTTTCTTCTTTCTCTCACCCCTATTCTGTCCACCTCTCTAACGCAAGAGTTAACCAGTATTCTCAATCATTCATCCCTTTCTCTGGTAAACTCTGGAACTCCCTGCCTGCTTCTGTATTTCCACCTACCTATGACTTGAATTCCTTCAAGAGGGAGGTTTCAAGACACTTATTCAACAATTTTTAACTACTGCTTTGACCCTTTTATGGGACTGGCATTTCAGTGGGCATTTTTTTATTGGATTTTTGTTGCCCTTGGCCAGTGTCACTCATACATAAAAAAAAAAAAAATCCTAGCATGTATTTACGCTTCTCCAGGAACAACAATAACTGTAGAGTGAATAGCCTTTCTTGCCCTGGTTTCGCACTGTTGTTGTCTCATGTGCTATCAGGTGATGTGATAGTACGGCAAAATTTAATATGAAGGACCTCGAGAAATAATGTTTGAAATCCCTTGTAATTTTCCTGCCACTCTTACCACATTCCTGTCTTCGTCTCGTCACTGCTCGCTTCTCACCCGTCAGTCACCAGTCAGGCTAGAGAAGCAGTAACGCCTCCTCACCCCACCGGTCCCAAAGTAAAGCTATTACAAGGGTAGTTACTGTTATGATGAGTTATTTTACGTGTAAGTGTAGCTATACGATATACAGAGAGAGAGAGAGAGAGAGAGAAAGAGAGAGAGAGAGAGAGAGAGAGAGAGAGAGAGAGAGAGAGAGACGCACATCTATAGTGGTGTATTAATGAAATACTTCGCTTCTGTTAGTTCATCCTCCTCTCAGATATAATGCGTCATTCAGCACTAAGTAAATAAACACGAAGAAAGTAAAAGAAAACAACAAGTACGCGAAATTAAAGCCAATAACGCGAAAATGAAGCAACGAAAACATCCCATAGGCTAGGCTCCGCCCCCTCCAACCCGCGTTGCTCCGCCCTTTCGCTTGCTTTTAAGAGGCTCAAAACTCTCCATTATTTGGTATAGGAGAAAATGATCCTCCTCTTCTTGTGACCACACCAAAGCCCCTAAATAGCCAACAGAACTTCATAAATTAAGTTGCTTAGCCAGCCAGCAGGAATTTTTCATTACTGAACGTTCGCTCGGTTCTTTGAATTTCATGTGGGACGCTGTGGACGTTATATATTTGCTATTTTTTATCCTTTTGTTATTAAAGTTCACTAAATAATGTGTTTATATGTGTGTATGAGTAAACAATTTTATGTTTAGGGCCACGGTGGGTGTTAGAACAGGCTTTGTTTATCCGTCAGGCGCCACATCAGTTTGGTTTCGTGTGAAGGATAGTAAAAACCACGCCTCTTTCCCCCCTCCTTGCGGGTGTTACGTTACCAATGCACCTTAAAACCGACTCATTGTTCTCTCCTTTTATGCCTTTTTCATATTTCTTACTCTTGCAATGGATTAAATTTATAACTTCAAGTCTATTAGGCATAACTAGTACAACAGACACCGCCACACGACCTTGATAAAAAATACAGTTGAGACTGGAAAGCACGCGCGACTCCACAGACTATCGGCAGCCCCGTTAACCTGACTCCTGGCTTCCCGCTATCCCCATCAACCACAACCTGCACTACTGTAACTTCAGATGCCTAAAATGTATCACGTAAGAAGGCTTCTATTTAGAAATTCAGTTTGTTGCCAAGTAAGATCTGCACATATGGGCATATTGGTGCTATAACGCACGTACAGTACTGTGGCCGGCGGCAGGGAGGCGGAGTCAAGGCCTGATGTCACGGCACCCGCTCCGCTAATACCAGTGCGTCTGTTTTCTTCCTCTCTCTCTCTCTCTCTCTCTCTCTCTCTCTCTCTCTCTCTCTGTATATTTATCTGGTTTCCTTCCTTCTTCCCTACTCTTCTCCCAATTTCCGTCTCTCTTTTCCTCTTCCCTCTCCCCTATCCTCCCCTGCTCCTCGTATCCCTCTTGTTTTCTGAGAGGAGAGAGAGAGAGAGAGAGAGAGAGAGAGAGGAGGAGAGAGAGAGAGAGGGAGAGAGAGAGAGAGAGAAGCGATTTTCAAGGGTGTTTTTACGGTTCTTGTGACAGATTAACAATATTCCTGCGTTCCAAAGGCACTAGTTGAAGTGCCACGGGTTTTCAATGGTGTTTTTTACAGTTCTAGTAACAGATTAACATTTCTACATTATTAACAGGTGGAATATATATATATATATATATATATATATATATATATATATATATATATATATATATATATATATATATATATATATATATATATATATATATATATATATATATATATATATATATATAATATCTCTCTCTCTCTCCTCTCTCTCTCTCTCTCTCTCCTCTCTCTCTCTCAAACTTAGCTGGAATACGAGAGCCCCATATCAAAGAGAAGCAGTAGCAGTAATAGTAGTAGTAGTAGTAGTAGTAGTATAAGTAGCAGTAGTAGCCTAAGTAGTTATAGTTTAGAGCAGTGGTTCCCAAACTTTTTCTGGTCATTGCCCACTTTTCATACATGATCCTTGTCCAGCCCCCCCTCCCCCGCCCCCCACAACCCTAAACCGTGACTACCGTGAGTGTGTACAGTGCTACACTCATTACGTCCATATAACAACCACTCTAGCAAATCCTGTAATTTCATTGATTCCATTTGTTATTTTTTCTTTTGTTAATTATTAATAAAGAAATGTCCCCAACCAAATTAGGTAAAAAATTTCACTGTAAACTACATGTAAGCAATACACGAGCTAATTATCTCTTTAATCACGAATCAGTAACCGCTTCATTTGAGCGTGGGAAAAAAAAATGTCCAAGCTGCACGTGGCTTCACGTATGAACGTGTATTATCACTACAGTTGTTAAATTCAAACCATCATAAACTATCGCACAGAGGGGAGCAGGTCGTTTCGGCCGTGAGCACTCTAGGCCGAGAGTCGTTTAGGCCGTGATCCCTTTACGCCGAGAGTCGTTTAGGCCGCGACTCTGTAGGCCGTGGGTCGTTTAGGCCGTAATACTGAGATCCTTTTTATAGTTTTTATAGTGCAGTCGATGCTGGAGGACTACTGTGGAGGCGAGAAGTGGTGACGTGATTGCATGCTAATGAGTTTTATTGATACTCTTGATAATGTATCGAGAGATCGATACCTCCATAAAATAAAGATAATAAATGGAAGAGACCTATATACAGTGGAAGAGACCTATATACAGTGGAAGAGACCTATATGCAGTGGGAAACTATGTTCCGTAGCGTACATACACACATATTAATCGTTTTATGAGGTACTGCAGGAAGTGCACGAAACCCAGTCATTGAAAATACCGGGTTTCACAGCTGCCATTAATCAGCTCAAGATACACCATTATCACATTTCCTGTCCTGCCACCTCTCACACCTGTGTCGCACAGCAAACCTTGCCGTGTCCGTACAAGTGCAATTACAATTACGAAACCTACATACTAATTTTGAAACACTGTCTCAATTAGTTAATTCAAAATATTACTAAATTCGAAACATATAATTTCTAAAGTGTCAAAACACTGTCTTGCTTACTTAGTTGATGTGTTGAAGTCAAATTCTGCGTATTCGTTATTCCCTCACACCTCATCGCTCAGGATGCCTACCAAATTTCCTCGTGTTGTTTGCTCTCGACGTGTACGATTCAACCAGCATGCTTTGCAGTGTGACCATGCTTTGCAGTGTGACCATTGTCAAGAATGGCAGCACAGGGTTTGCAACAATGAGTTTAAGGACCACGGCCTAAACGACTCTCGACCTAAAGGGATCACGGCCTAAATGACTCTCGGCCTAAAGGGATCACGGCCTAACCAACTTGAACTCGGACAGAGAAGAGTGCTTCACACACTTGTTAGATTCAAACCATCATAAACTATCGGACAGAGAAGAGTGCTTCACACACTTGTTAGATTCAAACCATCATAAACTATTGCACAGAGAAGAGTGCTTCACACATCTGTGATATATATCCCCGGCTTGTGTCCCACCAACCTGTTCTCACGCACCACACGGAATCACTGGACGTCCACACGCCGCGCCTAGCCATTACACCATTGAAAAAAGACGAAGAAGGAGATGAAACACTCCTTTCCAAATCCTAACAAGACCGCTAGCTGAAATGAGCCAATAGGAGGCCAGTATTCTGAAATACACCAAATTTTAAGACAATAAAACTAGAGTATTTCATGAAAAATCAAGTCATTACATATTCACAGCAATATGATGAGAGGCAGCTTTCAGTAAGCTTTTTGCTGTTCTAGTGCCCAGAGAAAATTCCTCCCAAAGCAGGAATAGTCGTCCATGTTGTTTTGTATATTTATCTTTTCGGTGACGCAACACCTTTCCATCATTTATAAACTTTACATGAAGCGTTACAAGTCTAGCCTGTGTGTGTAGTAGGGTTATTAAAGTATAGAAGTTCAGTTGGCCTTGACGTGCTTTCATATTAAGTCTGTAATGCCATCCTTCAACGTCATTGTTACTTCTTACACTTCGTTCAAATACACACCAAACTTTGGGAGGCCACTTTTCTGACGTATATATATATATATATATATATATATATATATATATATATATATATATATATATATATATATATATATATATATATATATATATATATATATATATATATATATATATATATATATATATATATATATATATATATATATATATATATATATATATATATATATATATATATATATATATATATATATATATATATATATATATATATATATATATATATATATATATATATATATATATATATATATATATATATATATATATATATATATATATATATATATATATATATATATATATATATATATATATATATATATATATATATATATATATATATATATATATATATATATATATATATATATATATATATATATATATATATATATATATATATATAAAATGAGAGAAAAGTGTGGCTGTGCCAAGTATAATTATTGTACTCTTCCTCCTCCTCCTCCTCCTCCAGCTAGGATGGGCAGATTAATCCATGAAAACGAACTTCACCTTTACCCAAGCTTATTAACCCCACAAATACTTCCTTACTACAATATCTTAACAGTCTAGTACGCAATCATATCAGAGGTTGGAATTGCTTGAATCTAGCGCGGACACACCCGCTCTTCACACCATCTAAACACCATCTAAATTGTGTTATACTCCTTACCCAAGCTTACTAACCCTAGGAACACTTCAGAACTACAATATCTTAACAGTATGGTGCGGAATCATGCCTTTACACGCTTCAGTTACGCTCTAATAAACTCCTTTCAATAGCGAGAAAAAATGAGCTGTCAACTGCATGGCGTCTACCATCACCATGACAACGGGTCGTGAACAGCCAATCCCAGCCCGCCATTTCATCCGGGACCTCAAGATGACCACACTGATATCATACAATATAGTTTAATTTCCAGCCAAGATCAGAGTTAACTGAGACACATATGGTGGATAAAAAGCTCTTTAAAATATGGGTGTTCCGAGGGAAGTATACCACCAGGGAATGTGAGTTACATTAGTAATGGAGGAATATTTTGATTTTTTTTTTTTTTTTTTTTTTTTTGCTGGAACGCAGCAGACGAAACTAAAGGTAGAGTTACTAGTTAGTGTTTTTGTGTATATATGTGTGTGTGTGTGTGTGTGTGTGTGTGTGTCATGGAGGAGTGAACTGTGCCTGTCCTTGTGGGTGTATGACGAACCAGGCGTGAGTATTCAGCATTTCACCAAACACACCCACGCAGAGACTGGCCCTTTAAACCTTCGTCCCTTTAAATCTTACCCAAACAAACGCTTTTGGTTCGCGTAGGCAGACCAGGGCAGGCTAGCTCTCTCTGACCGCGCCATGTGACTTATTTTTTTAGGGTCATGCTCCTAATGAGAGAGTAACCCGCCGGCTAGCGGGACTGGGAGTAGGTTGGGAGCGTTAATTGGTTAAGTAACAGAATAGAAGATGAGAGAGACAATGGGATGTGTGATGGATGAGTGAGAGGGAATAGAAGGGTGTAAGCTGTTTGACGTAAGGGTGACAGGCTGAGGTGTGCGTCCGTGTGTACACGTATGTGGGTGGGTGTGGGTGACTGGTTGGGTGTGTGTGGTGGGTCAGTGTCCGTATGTATGTGTGTATTACCCTTGTGAGACCCTCTGTGTGTGTGTGTGTGTGTGTGTGTGTGTGTGTGTAGGGAGGGAGAGACACGTGAGGAAAGAAGGGAGGATGGGGGTCAGGAAAGAGAAGAGGGATGACTGGGTGGACCTCTTAAAGATAGTATTCAGAAATTACGTGTTTTCTTGACGGCTTCGCTGAGTCACTGTGTGTTAAGGAAGAGGAAGAGGAGGAGGATGAGGATATAGAAGTGATGTAAGCATAGGTAGGTTTTAAGTTAGTGTCGGTAAGGTTTAGGTGAGGTTAGTTAAGAATAGGCGATATTAGGTTAGGCTATGTAAGTTGAAGTGTGTTAGATTGTAAGGCTAAGTAAGGTTAGGTTAGGTTAAGATAGTGCGTTAGGCTAGGTAAGTTAAGGATAGGTTAGACTAGCATAGTTTAGTTTATATTAGATGAATTTACATTAACTTGCATAGGTTAGATTAGATTAGATGAAACTAAAGCAAGATTAGGATGACATAGGTTACATTAGATCATGTTAAGTTATAGTACATTAATTAGGTTAGTTAAGGTAATTGAGTTAGCAAAGGTTGCATTAGGTTAAACTAGCATAAGTGAAGAAGTTAAGTTAGATTAGGTGAGGAATTATTAGGTTAGATGAGAGGAGGTGAGGTTAGGTTAGATTAGGTTAGGTGAGGTGAGATTTGGTTAGATTATGTTAGGTGAGGTTAGGTTAGATTAGGTGAGGTGAGATTAAGTTAGGTTAGAGTGAGGCGTCTTGAAGTCATGAGAGACATTGGCAGGGGCAGAGGTGGTACCTTGCCAACTCCACCTGAGAGAGAGAGAGAGAGAGAGAGAGAGAGAGAGCAGAGGGGGGTCAGACTACTGCTTCATTAAAGGAGTCTTTAAAATTAGCTTCCCTATGTTAATGTGTTAGTTTTCATATTTATTGAGAGAGAGAGAGAGAGAGAGAGAGAGAGAGAGAGAGAGAGAGAGAGAGAGAGAGAGAGAGAGAGAGAGCAATATGGTGTAAATAAAGGGACTAAAAATGTACTTCAAATGGCTTGATTCTCTCTCTCTCTCTCTCTCTCTCTCTCTCTCTCTCTCTCTCTCTCTCTCTCTCTCTCTCTCTCTCTCTCTCTCTCTCTCTCTCTCTCTCTCAATAAATATGAAAACTAACACCTTAACATAGGGAAGCCAATCTTCATCCTCATTTACTCCCGACCCCAACCATTGCTAATATAGACATCACTTTCATCCAGTTAGAAAATAAATATTGTAAAATAACATTAGGTCTCGTCTATCATCCTCTAGTCCAGTCACCTGTTACGGACAAAAAAACTTTATGACCTTATTGCGGACATTTGTTGCGTTAATAATTGCATAATTATGGGGGATTTTAATTATCCAGTCACTCTCAAGACATCTTTATTCATTCTACAGCCACATCCAGTCTTAGAACTGGGAAGAAATTGCAAAATGTATTCTTTTTCAATGCCAACTCTACGTCTTGTAGATGGTTATAAAGGAGACTGCATGCATTGCTTCTGATGCTTCTAATTGTTTTGTTTCACAGTGAAAGGCTTTAAGTGTAGTTGGAAAATGTCATAGGAAAAAATTGTAGTTAATATTGGATGCAAAATATCAAAGTAAGATTAGCTAAAGAATTTTTAACGTTGGGAATAGTAATCCATTTATATATATATATATATATATATATATATATATATATATATATATATATATATATATATATATATATATATATATATATATATATGGGAGTATATTTTTTGTAACAGTGTGAATGATAAGATTCCATTTTTCAGTGTTGCCACGGTGACGGTGGTGGTGGGCATGATACAGATGCAGGAGGTGGAGTTTGTGCCCGATAGAGACATGCAGCTGGACAAATTGTGTTGGTCATTGGTCAGACTGGAGTTTACATGTGTACCTCCTTCACCATCATTGGTGGACACTTCACCATGAGTGTTAGTGAAATGTGCTCTCTTTCTTACTTTATTTGTATATCAGAAAAATTTAAGGCCAGTTAGTTGTCTAGACTATAAGTTTTAAAATGAAAAAATAAATCTACATATTTTTTTAAAAGCAAACAGTTAAGGCATTGTAAAGTAAAAGTCAAAATATATTTTGGTTATTATTTTTTTTTTGCAATCAATTACTTTCATGTATAATGAAATAAATACATTTATCAAACTTAATATCATATTTAATAACAGCTAGAGGTACCAATTTGCAGATGTCTATGGAAAATTTGTATGATAATCTTGTGGCCAACAAAAAAGGATACAATGAATGATGACTTATTATTGTAAGAAATCTTTCAGAGTTGTTGTTGTGTACTTCCATATTCCATGGAGACAGGTTTTTCCTTCACTTTTCAGCATTTAAAAATGTGATAATTTCAACAGGATGCTTGAGCTGTCACGGTGCTGCTGCTGCTGTCTGCCATCATCACCCTGACACAGACCACCCTGCAGACCACCTTCATCCTGGGTGCCACACGTCACTGCTGCTACAACTCAGAGCAACTGGAGCGCAAGCCAGGAAGGGAGATGGTAACTCCTCACTTAATTTGTTGTTTATTTGAGGGCCTAATGACAGACACATAATGGAATGAGTATTTGTGAATGTTTGTTTATATCTAGATACAGCATTCACATATCTTTTAAGTGCCACCTTCCAAAAACAATGTCAGCCAGAAAAATAACTGATGAATCTAATTACATTTCAAGTCAAAAAGTTTTCCTTTAACCACTTTGCTCCAGATGCTTAAAAACATGCGTTGCTCACATACATGGCGTCACGTAGGCTCGTGAGTGGTAACTTATCTAATTTCTAATAATTTCTAATATAATTTCTGTGTGTGTGTGTGTGTGTGTGTGTGTGTGTGTGTGTGTGTGTGTGTGTGTGTGTGTGTGTGTGTGTGTGTGTTTTATGTATGAGTGACACTGGCCAAGGGCAACAAAAATCCAATAAAAAAATATGCCCACTGAAATGGCAGTCCCATAAAAGGGTCAAAGCAGTGGTCAAAAGTTGATGAATAAGTGTCTTGAAACCTCCCTCTTGAAGGAATTCAAGTCATAGGAAGGTGGAAATACAGAAGCAGGCAGGGAGTTCCAGAGTTTACCAGAGAATGGGATGAATGATTGAGAATACTTGTTAACTCTTGCATTAGAGAAGTGGACAGAATAGGGGTGAGAGAAAGAAGAAAATCTTGTGCAGTGAGGCCATGGAAGGAGGGGAGGCATGCAGTTAGCAAGATCAGAAGAGCAGTTAGCATGAAAATAGCGGTAGAAGACAGCTAGAGATGCAACATTGCGCCGGTGAGAGAGAGGCTGAAGACAGTCAGTTATGTTTGTGTGTGTGTGTGTGTGTGTGTGTGTGTGTGTGTGTGTGTGTGTGTGTGTGTGTGTGTGTGTGTGTGTGTGTGTGTGTGTGTGTGTGTGTGCGCTGATGCAGCTGAGAAGGTTGCCTTATGATAATTATTGACAAATGAAGGTAATAGATGCGCATGTCATTACTACTTTTATAAGTGTGTGTGTATGTGTGTGTGTGTTATGTACACACACACACACACACACACACACACACACACACACACACACACACACACACACACACACACACACACACAAAGAGAAGTAATAGACACGCATCCTTTACCTTCATTCATCAATAATTGTCATAAGACGACCTTCCCAGCTGCATCATTACACACACACACACACACACACACATACACACTTACACACCACGTAGTGTAGTGGTTAGCACGCTCGGCTCACAACCAAGAAGGCCCAGGTTCGAATCCCGGGCACGGTGAGGCAGATGGACAAGCCTCTTAATGTGTAGCCCCAGTTCACCTAGCTACAACAAGGTACAGGATGTAACCCGAGGTGATGTGACTTCGCTGCCCCGGTGTGTGGTGTGTCATTGGCCTCAGTCCTACCCAGAGATCAGTCACCATGAGCTCTGAGCTCATACACACACACACACACACACACACACACACACACACACACACAGAGAGAGAGAGAGAGAGAGAGAGAGAGAGAGAGAGAGAGAGAGAGAGAGAGAGAGCAAAATGGCAATGAATGAAACAGGGAGGAGGGGGAACTGTGTGTGAATGAAAACATCATCTACATGAAACATTTGATTGATTATAAAGCACATGTGCATCATATATAGTCATGAATGTGGAGGAACAGCGGAGTGAGTGATCAACCACAGAAAGGAGAGAGTCGGACATGCGGAGAGAATGGAAGGGGAACAATTTGAGAAGATAAGCATGCAAATACATAAATATAAGGTGGAATAACAGTGTTTGGTGGGAAGATGAAAGAGAGATGCCTGTTTATGAAGCAAAATGGTTGTGCAAGAGAGGAATGATTGGAAAACCATTCCCACCATAGCCAACAGACCTTACACCATATTTTTACAAACCACAGCATCTCTTTTCATCCATTCTGTGTGTCTTCTCTTCTCTCTCTCTCTCCACTCTTAATGCTGCTGTGGGTCTCTGGGCTGGAGTACATCAGAGAAAGATTGACACAGACTTATATATGAGAGGATGTTGTCTGTAACTATGCTATGGGGACATTGCAAGTTTGTGGGCTGTAGTGAATGAATAAGTGTGTCCTCTATAGCATACTTAAAAACCACACTCTCACATGGAAATCAATCTCTCTCTCTCTCTCTCTCTCTCTCTCTCTCTCTCTCTCTCTCTCTCTCTCTCTCTCTCTCTCTCTCTCTCTCTCTCTCTCTCTCTCTCTCTCTCTCTCTCTCTCTCTCTCTCTCTCTCTCTCTCTCTCTCTCTCTCTCTCTCTCTCTCTCTCTCTCTCTCTCTCTCTCTCTCTCTCTCTCTCTCTCTCTCTCTCTCTCTCTCTCTCTCTCTCTCTCTCTCTCTCTCTCTCTCTCTCTCTCTCTCTCTCTCTCTCTCTCTCTCTCTCTCTCTCTCTCTCTCTCTCTCTCTCTCTCTCTCTCTCTCTCTCTCTCTCTCTGTCTGTCTGTCTGTCTGTCTGTCTGTCTGTCTGTCTGTCTGTCTGTCTGTCTGTCTGTCTGTCTGTCTGTCTCTCTCTCTCTCTCTCTCTCTCTCTCTCTCTCTCTGAAACAAATTAAAAACTTTCTATCTCTCTCTCTCAATCACATTTCAATTTCTGTACTTAGTCACAATCACACAGTATATGTCTGTTAATTTCAACTTTACTTTCAGGTTACCTGTCTTGTCTGATGTGCAATCTTGCTACGTGGGCGATCAACATTTAAAAATAGCAATGTGGTGTCTTCCTTAATGCAAATAGTCTCTTGGCCCAAAAAACTTGTGATGTCAAACACTAACTTCTCTTAAATCTTACTAAAATGTATGCGTATCACTTTCTGATTTCATCCCAGTGGCACACAAACCAAAATACCTGAGTATGGAGATGGCTGGACTACCTCCTTTGGCCACCCCTGTTATATCTTAATTTCCCACTGTCTTTCCTGTGTGCTGGTTAAGCTACTCACTGCTGAAGTCCCTGGAAACTAGGTAGAATAATTTAGAATGACATGGTTAAGTTAATGCTGATAAAATCTCATTTGTAATATTCAGGAAGATTGAATTATTCTTCCTCTGTTGAAGCAAATGATATAACATTGACTAGAAGCTTTCACAATATTTATAAGCTTTCTTGTATCAGAGATCTTTTGAAAATCCAACCATTAATTTGTAAATACTTGTATAGTGTAGCTGGCATGAGGGTTGCAGTCTTCATTATTTACTAGTGGACAAGCAACAAGTGATGGTGTGGCTCTGAGCCACTGTTTAAGGGTAGGAAGTTGCAAATGCTCACCTAACAATTGCACCTTAGTAGAAAAACACAAACAGGAAGTTTATGCAAGTTTTTATCCTTATATAAAATGTTGTATTGCATCAAACCTCCATACATTACTGTCTCTATCCAGTATGAGACCGGTGTTCAGGAAGCACAAGCATGTGCTGAATAACAAGAAGCCGTCATTGGTGAAGGTGACAACATTTCATCTATTTATACATACTTTTTATTATTAAAGCTTATCTTATAATTATTTCTGAAGAGATTGACTAATTTTTGTAGTATTTATGACTTAGAACTATGATAAAGCTATGAATTGATATAATTCCTGATTTGTTTTATCTTTTCATTATCCTTCCTTTGTTAATTGAGCATTTTATATTACTTAGCTTAAAAATGCAAGAACGGTTCAGAAGTATCCAACCTTGGGCTAAGGGCCAAAATTATGGTATCATTCAAAATGTCCTTCAAAGAAAGCCCTTTGTAATCCAACACACTTAGCCCATTAATCCTTCCATTTCTCATCAATTTGTTCAACATTCATATTTTTCCCTTATAGGGTTGAACAATTTTCATGGGTTCAGAGCAAAAGGCTTCCTCATTCCTCCCCAAGGTATTCTCGGATGGTAAGCAGGTTTGACTCTGGAGCAAACCTGACCAAGGGCTACTGCCCAAGGCTACAGAGGTTCCTCTCCCTGAGGCTGAATGCACCATGTGAGATGGTTCTGTTATGTGGATGAATGTCATGGTGGATAGCAGTGCCACCACATTCCTACAATCATCCATCACTCCACTGCTCAAACGCTTCTGCAACCAATGATAGGTATGCTGCCACATTCTGCATGGTCTCCTTGGCTCTCAGATAAGGATACTGTCAACAGGTTTGGGATTGCCAAAAAATCATAAGGAGCTATGTCTGAAAAGTCCAGAGAGAGAGAGAGAGAGAGAAAGAATGAGCAAGAGAAAGAGTAGGATGAAGCAAAGGAAGAGTCAAGAGGGAGGAAGAGAGAGTAGGACAAGAAAAAACAGAACAAATAAATCCCCTACACGTCTTGTCTCCATTCACACAAGCCATGAAAAGCTTGTCCATCCCTGAGTGCTCAGAAGCAGTGTTCCACTGATGATGTGGAAACTTGAGACACCCAATCATTTAATGGGCTTTAGTAGGTTTTGTCACCAGTCTTCTGTGTGTCACTGACTACATTTTGAAATTTTTATCTGTTCTATTTAATTTTGTGTGTATGTACACAATGTTTATGGTCAATAAACTATTTATAAAACTATTTATCTGTGTGAGTAAGATAAAAGCAGTTATTGTTATTATTATTATTATTATTATTATTATTATTATTATTATTATTATTATTATTATTACACATTTTCCTCCTTGTATTTAAATATTATTATTATTATTATTATTATTATTATTGTTATTATTATTATTATTATGAATTGTTCTTGTTTATAAATAAAATACTGTAACTGATTATTATTTTTTTTTATTCATTTAGACTCTCTCTCTCTCTCTCTCTCTCTCTCTCTCTCTCTCTCTCTCTCTCTCTCTCTCTCTCTCTCTCTCTCTCTCGAATAAAATGACTGGTGAGGAACTCTAATAATTAAAGTGCTAAAAATTCCATTAAACTACGAGAAATAAGACAAATAATTAATGACACACCTAATAACACAAACAAGGAGTAATAAACAAAACTTAAGCCAGAAAACACAAAAAGATAAAACTATCATATAAAGAAATACGAAGTTAAAAAAAAAATCATGAATATCAAATAAATAACTCACATATAATCAATAAACACGTAAGGAACAGTAAATAAACAATTAAGCCGTTCATTGCAAGGGCCACAGTCAGAAAGTGAAAAAAAAAAAAAAAATGCTTAGTTAAATACCGAGGCTAAATAAAACAAGGAATTAGACAAATGACAAATAATTAATAAACAAACTCATAAGGAATAATGAATAAACAAAAATTAAGCCAGGAAGACTATTATAATTATTGCAAGGAGACGATATGTATGTATGTATTGTATGTAATTCGAGGTTAAAATGGCTCAAATCTGACCCAACAGCAGGCCATAAGTGAAGGTGTTCCTCAAGGCAGGGAAGGGGGGGGAGCAATGAATAGGGGAGGGGCTATAAACTATTGGGGGGATAACAGTCCCAATGACTATTAATTAATGACGCATCCAGTTTAGCGTGTGTGTATATTTCGCGTTGTGATAATTTAAAGGTTTTCTCGCGTTTTTATCTTTATTTATTTATTGATTTATTTATTTTATTTATTTATTTTATTTTTTTGGCAGGTGTTATATTTGTTGAATGTTTTAAGTAACTGTGGCTCATTGCATCAAAACTCCATTCATTACCTTCGTGGGAAGGTTCAATTTGGCAAGGTTTTTTTTCGCATTTTGGGTTTTGTAGTAAATTATGCATTTTCTCATTTTTCTTTGCTGGTATTGTCCCTTCCACGCCATATATGACTGGAAAGTTGGGGGCGCCTTCCCCCCCCCACCCTCCACTGCTACGTTTTTTTCTTAATCAGTCAGTCAACCAATCAATCAATCCCTTCATGAATCATACCCATTTCCAGGTGTCACCACCACCCATAGATCTCTCATTCTGTCATGTATGAACAAGTGCTAAGGGCAAGCTGAACAAGTACAAAGGGCAAGCCAGCTGTCTTTTAATATTCTTGCCTGAAATAACATTACAAATGAGGGTCTATTAATCATCCATTAAATAATCCATTTTTATTGCTTTCTCATTCTTCTTGCTCTGTGTATTGTTAAATTGGATGGTTATATCATTGTCCCTTCCTGTGTTTTAGTGTGCCATTACCTGTCCTCTCTTCCAGCTGATATTTAGTTTGTACTAAAATAGACTGGCATAACTTTACAATTTATACACAAATAACAACATAAACCAATAATGCATTGATATTATGCATGATAGGAGTGGACATTTCCACTCTACATCATTAATGAATGCATGATGAGACGCACACTATTACAAAGCTAATGAGTTCAATACAAACACTCAATAACAATTTCAATAACTTTATTAAAAATAGCAATCTTTATAAATCATAAAACCAGAAAACTTTAAGAACCTGGGGCTATAACATCAAATGCACAATAATGCAAACACTTTTTACACACACACACACACACACACACACTCTTTAATGACATTTCCTAATATACAGTATAATTCCAAACAGAGAGAGAGAGAGAGAGAGAGAGAGAGAGAGAGAGAGAGAGAGAGAGAGAGAGAGAGAGAGAGAGAGAGAGAGAGAGAGAGAGAGAGAGAGAGAGAGAGAGAGAGAGAGAGAGAGAGAGAGAGAGAGAGAGAGAGAGAGAGAGAGAGATGAACTACCTGGGGTCATAAATGCAAAGTAGAGGTATCAGTCAGGCAAAGCATAGTGCTTGCCTGTCTCATATGGAATGTAAAAACATGGCTTCATATCATTCCAGACCTGGGATTATGGCCAAAAGTTACCAAGCAGTGCTGAGCAAAATCCAGTAGAGTAATATTCAGTATCATTGAATTACTGACAAAGTAAAGATCATTATGTGCAATGATACTCACTACCTAGGAGCATTTCAGGTTACTACCAAGAGTCTGACCATGCTGGCAGGGATGGTTAGGCTACAACACATTACATACTTCTCCATTCAAATCAGTCAGCTGATTAAATGGTGAGTTAAACCATTTTGATCATCTAAATTATCATATTAAGGCATTGGATGAGACCTGGACAGCTTGGGTCAACACCATTCATAGGTACTCCACTACTCTGTGGGAGACACTTGATTGTGGCAAGAGTCATCACAATACCAAACACCATCCTTGACAAAGCACAGCATGGCCCACTCATCCACAGGAACCCAGCCATCTCTAAGGAGCAAATCAATGCTGCCCAGTGTCACTCCTCATCACTTTTAGGGAATAAGAAGTAGATCCCACCCCAGCACCATCTTTACATAGAATATAATACAGAGGATAGAGAAGGAATACAAACAGGGCACATGGTATGGTATAGAACACCAACCCTCACTTTTGGAAAACCCCAGCCACTCAGTAGGAGACCAGCCAGTCACCATGGCTATCACCTGGGGATTCTTAGGAACAGGTGTTAGGTATAGAATGAGAGATAGAGAAAACTCCCAATACATTTCAAGTCTATACGCAATACAATTTCAAGTCTACATAGATAGACAAAAAAGTGTTCATGAATTAAATGCAATATTGTAAGTTTTAAATGTTATGTGGTACCTTAGATAGATGGACAGGTCACTTGAGAAGAGAAAATAAGAAATGTCTTAGGAAGAGTATTTTGTCATATGTATGAATATATATGACTGTATGACATAGATGACTGGTGAAGTAGATTTTGTCCCTTATCAGAGTGGTTGTGTAGCTGAAACAAATTAATGATTATCAAAACTGAGACACATTTGAGCTGATTGGTGAATTACAGTTTCAGAGTGGATACGGCATACACTGGGATGATAAAACTACTGCAGTCATAAAGTACATGAAAAAATACTGTGGGGAGGAATGTAAAGCAGTAAAATATGCAACAAAAGAAAGAAAGAAAGAAAGAAAGAAAGAAAGAGAGAGAGAGAGAGAGAGAGAGAGAGAGAGAGAGAGAGAGAGAGAGAGAGAGAGAGAGAGAGAGAGAGAGAGAGAGAGAGAGAGAGAGAGAGAGAGAGAGAGAGAGAGAGAGAGAGAGAGAATGATGTGACATGACATCTTTAAGTACAAATGAGTATATAGTAACCATACACTGATACTTGTCCCCTTATACAGTGATAAGTTTACCCAAACACAATGGACACGGATGGAACTTTTGGAGGCTAAAGTGCTCCAGGTGACTGGTGGACTCCATTTCATTGCGGAGGTCCAGGATTCTCTGCACAGTTGGGCTTTTGGTGTCAGTGGAAGTGGTGGCAGTGTGGCAGCAGTAACAGTTTTGGTCTTTCTATGGGCAAGTTCTGTAGGATTCATATTCTCCCTCCTCATGAGGGACATCAGTGTGAAGGGTCAACAGAGCATCAATTCCCTCCTCAGGCAAAGAATGATGGATGCAATTTTCTGTTTCTTGTTGTTGCTCCACCTTTTCAGAGTGCTTGAGGCGCTCGTCAGCCACCTTTCCACTGCTGGTGGGTGTCTCAGACTCACTGGTTCCTGTTCCACATCAAGAGTGTTAGCAGATGCCATTTGTATTTCATCTACTTAGTACATTACATCATTACATAAATAACTGGTGTTATCTGATATTAAAGTGCTAATGAGCAACATGCCACAGAAATCTATTTATTTCAAGAAAATTATGAAGATAATAATAATGTTTTGTTGCACTTCATAAGATGGCTCAGTTTTTACTACTCACCAACACTGCTAATGATAGCAACTGAACTCTTAAGGACGCTGCTTATCTTCTCGAGCTGCTCAAGGTCATGATCTGCTTCCTTTTCCTGCACCAGCTTTGATATCAAATCCTGCAGGAAACAACTGTGTTAATTCACATTTTGAATAAATCTAATAGATGAAATTTCACTTACAACACCTTATGTGTCTCTGGTGACTCATGGAGGACAGATACATCACCTGAGACTAAATGGTCAGTGAAGAAGTTGACCCTTGATCCTGGCTAATCACATTAAGTACATTAAACACTCCTGTTAACTAATAAATGAGGGGTAGATTTCTCTGGAAGATTACATTACACTACTTCCCTGGCATTTGAAAACATTTTGCTCTACATGAACTCATATGGAAGCTTTGCTGCAACATTAAATCTCAGCTAGATGCCAGATGGTGTAGCCTCCATCACAGAGCAAGGTAATGATATGAAGGCTTAGTACTTTGGTTAACACCTGAATAAGAACCGTTTGAGATGCAGCAGAGATCACTAACCTGCCAGCAATTGAATAAGAAGTGTGTGAGATGCAGCAGAGATCACTAACCTGCCAGCAATTGAATAAGAAGTGTGTGAGATGCAGCAGAGATCACTAACCTGCCAGCAATTGAATAAGAAGTGTGTGAGATGCAGCAGAGATCACTAACCTGCCAGCAATTGAATAAGAAGTGTGTGAGATGCAGCAGAAATCACTAATCTGCCATGACAATTGAATAAGAAGAGTGTGAGATGCAAAAGAGAGCACTAACCTGCTGAGTGGTTTTGCTTCATTTCCTCTCATTCATGATGGAGGCTGGCAAGGTCTAACTGGCGTTCTCGAGCTTGCTGCTTCATCACTCCTCGCTGCAACTGGTAGATGGTGATGTAGTCACCTGAAAAAGGATAAAATTCTTCATTAAAAGACCAAGGAAATGGCATACAGTAAACAGTAAACACTTCCTCCACTTCACTTTTACAGATGATTCAGTTGCAGCTTCTATTCAAGCTCAGTTCCTCCCAATCTTGTTGTTTCTCCTGATAAAACAATAAGTTTGTTTCTCTCAACTTTTCTTATTACAGCCTCAATAAACAAATCCAATAACAATGCTTTTATTTTGTTATTAATTAAAAAAATTGAGCATCAGTGAGGAAAAATTATTTGCTTTATTATTAGAGAATATAAACTTTCTTACCTTTTGGTTCAGTTATGACATCTTCAGACAACTTTTCATGAGCAAGAGATTCTCCCAGCAGTTTGTTATACTTATCCCTCTCACAGTCTAGCTGAACCTGAAGACTGCTGCACTCACTCTCCAACCTGCTAACCTCAGATGTCAGTGTAGCCACTTGACCCAGCAATTTCCCCTTGGTATCTGTACCTGGAGGTGAAAAATTGATGCAACAGAGGACCAGACAAGAATGACCAATGGAAGTAATTAGACGTAATGTAAGAAGTGGGTATAAGACTAAGGGAAATAGAAGGGCAATGGAGAGAGGGTTAGATGCACCAGAAATGTCTGTGGAGCCAGGAAAAATTTAAACTTGTAACAGAGATAACTAAGAGCAACTGTGAATGAATAAATGTGATGTGGCCTCAACCCATGAATGGGAAAATGCAAAAGCAGCACCTCAGACACCAGGACCATGATGACTGGCAGCTCCCAAAATTAGCTGCTGGCTTTTGTACTCCTAGTCACCACAGGAGGCTCATCCACAGCTAATCCTATCAGCTGATCATCTTGGGTGAAGTAATTGTTTATCAGTCTGGCTGTTGAGTCCTGATGCAGAGATGTGTGTGTGTGTGTGTGTGTGTGTGTGTGTGTGTGTGTGTGTGTGTGTGTGTGTGTGTGTGTGTGTGTGTGTGTGTGTGTGTGTGTGTGTGTGTGTGTGTGTGTGTGTGTGTGTGTGTGTGTGTGTGTGTGTGTGTGTGTGTGTGTGTGTGTGTGTGTGTGTGTGTGTGCACTTTGGAAAGCCTCCCTCCATGGAGAATGTCAGTTTGATATACAAATATATATTCATGTGGATGGTAGCTCACATTTAGCTTCTGAGTTCTCACATGAAGAGGTGCCATCCTTGTCTTTTTCCTCTGAGGGAGTGACTTTATACTCTGTGATAAGTGCATGCAGCTCACTATTCTGTCTTGTGACGTCTTTGATTTCTATCTGTGAAAGACACAAGAAGGCAGTAAGTTAACTTGTTTAACATGCCACATCATTTTATATATATTATGCCAAGTTTAAACAGGAAAGCCTCACCAGAAGCATCAACTAAAGACCAAAGTGATTAACAAATCTTTCACTTTACCAGCCTTAATGACAAAAGCTGCTGATGTAGCATCCCATCCATATCCTGCATTTTTACACCTTCATGATTCCCACACTGCATCATTTGTTCATGTCTTAAAGACACGGTCATGACAGAGTAGTCCTCACACTCCTGTCAGTGCTCTTCTGCATACACTTGAGCCTTGCACACTCCAAGCATTCCTTCCACTCATCCTTCTACATCTAAAGCACCATAGTACTCTCCACCCATTTTTAAGGAAACTGTCTCCATGCATAAACAAACACACAACCTCACGTACTCCATGTATTGTTTTCAGTAATGATTAATCTTACAAAGTAAACCAAACTAATATACAAAGACACTTGTGGTACCTTTGAAAGTTTGAGCTTATCTTCTAGTTGTTTAATCAGCTCTGTCAACGTGATATTTTCTTGAGCAAGGTGGTCGTGGCTCAGGCCATTCTCTTCAAAGTGGCTGTGGTTGTGGACCGTCACCAGCTGACCACTAAGGGACTCTGTCTTCTCCCACAACACAGTGATCTCGCGCTCTTTCTGCAACGCCTCCTGCCTGGTGAACAGCGTGGCAAGTGCACATACATTAGAACAGTGTGTGACCAATATGACGCCTCCATTCTACATTGCCATGACAAGAATACAGGACTTTACTGAACATAAACCAATGACGCCTCCATTCTACATTGCCATGACAAGAATACAGGGCTTTACTGAACATAAACCAAGGATTCCCTCCTCCTCTCTCTAAGGGTTATGGTTCTCTCAACAGTTACAGCGTGGTGTGAGAGATGCAGTGCTGTCAAGGCTTTACTATTTACAGGAAGCAACACACCAATAAATAAATGTTACTTTGGAAATGAAACTGAATAATCAAAGGCTTTATATCTCATGAACTTCCCTTCTTTAATAAACTGTCTTCAAGCTGACAGACTCCAGTAGTATTGCATCTTAGGAATATTCTACAGCTGATTTCATAATAACTGCTCTCTAAAACTGACTACATGCCTCCTTCCCTGCCTCCTATAGACTCTACTCAACAATTGTTGTTATTCTGTTCATGCTGGTGTGACAGTTAACCAGTATATTAATTCCTTAGTTATGTACACTCTAGAATGGTGGTTCATTTTATCTACCAGTGATTGGAATTCCCACCTTGTAAGTATTACATTATTATTTGTTGATTGGTACCATTTGTATGCAATCAGAGAAAGATTTCAATATAAAAACATATCCATGTTACTGTTACCTTTCACAATGTAAACCAAAATGAAAGCTACATAAATTCTTACTTTAGATTTGTTGTCATTTCATTTAATGATGTAATTTCTTGGTTCTTGTGCTTTTTCAAGTGCAGTCCCTTTTCTGGTTTCTCAGTCAATTCTAATTTCTTATTGCTCTGTGGAAAAACAGAAAGTGCACATATTTAGGATGAACTGATTCAATAGTATTGGTGTTGACAATTTCTGCAGGAAGTTTATTCCATATATTTACTATACGATTAAAGAAAAAATGTTTGGCCTTGTGGGATTTAAAACGTTTGGGTATAATCTTGAATCAATTATTTCTTGTTAGGTAGAATGAATGAGGAGGAGGAGGAGGAGGAGGAGGAGGAGGAGGAGGAGGAGGAGGAGGAGGAGGAGGAGGAGGAGGAGGAGGAGGAGGAGGAGGAGGAGGAAGAAGGAGGAGGAGGAGGAGGAGGGAGAAACAAAGATAGGAGGGAAGGAAGAAAGGAAGAAAAGGGAATAAGAGATTAATAGAGAGAGAGAGAGAGAGAGAGAGAGAGAGAGAGAGAGAGAGAGAGAGAGAGAGAGAGAGAGAGAGAGAGAGAGAGAGAGAGAGAGAGAGAGAGAGAGAGAGAGAGAGAGAGAGAGAGAGAGAGAGAATGATGTGACATGACATTTTTAAGTACAAATGAGTATATAGTAACCATACACTGATACTTGTCCCCTCATACAGTGATAAGTTTACCCAAACACAATGGACACAGATGGAACTTTTGGAGGCTAGAGTACTCCAGCTGACTGGTGGACTCCATTTCATTGAGGAGGTCCAGGATTCTTTGCACAGTTGGGCTTTTGGTGGCAGTGGAAGCGGTGGCAGTGGTGGTAGTGGCAGCAGTAACAGTTTTGGTCTTTCTATGGGCAAGTTCTGTAGAATTCATATTCTCCTCATGAGGGACGTCACTGTCAAGGGTCAACACAGCATCAATTCCCTCCTCAGGCAAAGAATGATGGATTGATGATTGAGAATACTGGTTAACTCCTGTGTTAGAGAGGTGGACAGAATAGGGGTGAGAGAAAGAAGAAAGTCTTGTGCAGCGATTTGTGCAGCGATTAATTTTTGCACTGTTTTTCTTTTGTTACCCTTGTCCTTTCTCCTTACTTATTAATCATCCAATTATTATTATACTGTATTCAAACTTTGAAACATACCCCTCTATTCTTTGGTGTGTTTTTCAAAATATTTTCATCATACTGAGAGAGAGAGAGAGAGAGAGAGAGAGAGAGAGAGAGAGAGAGAGAGAGAGAGAGAGAGAGAGAGAGAGAGAGAGAGAGAGAGAGAGAGAGAGAGAGAGAGAGAGAGAGATAATAGACCAGACGATAAGGAATAAGGAGAAAGAGGAGAAGGAGGAGGAGGAAGAAGGAGAGGAGGAGGAGGAGGAGGAGGAGGAGGAGGAGGAGGAGGAGGAGGAGGAGGAGGAGGAGGAGGAGGAGGAAGTGAAGCTTAAGGAAGATGCTTTGAAGAGAGAGAGAGAGAGAGAGAGAGAGAGAGAGAGAGAGAGAGAGAGAGAGAGAGAGAGAGAGAGAGAGAGAGAGAGAGAGAGAGAGAGAGAGAGAGAGAGAGAGAGAGAGAGAAGAGGAAAAGGAGAGAAAGGACATGAATTAATAAAAGACTCCTTCAGGTTTGTCTTCCCCTTTGAAGGATATATTATGGAAAGACACACAGGGAATAAATAGAGAACATGATTTTGGTATATGAACAGAGATGACAGAAAGAAGGAGAAAAGAAGTTAAAAAATTCTCAGATGCAAACATCAAATATTAACTAACATAACTCAGTCCACTTAATGATTATAAACAGACATTATAATTGTTCTCCCACTGCAGGGTTTCTGTTCCCCTGCACCACCATTGAGGAGGAGAAGCGGGTGTGTTCGGGAGGCAAGAGGAAGCTGTTCTGTAAGGATTTTGTCAACAATGGAGAAATGTTGTGTCTCTTGGCCACTGCCTCTGCCCTTCTTGTCATTCTTTCCCTGGTAAGTGGTGATGGTCTTTTGTTGGTCTCTCTCTCTCTCTCTCTCTCTCTCTCTCTTGTGTGTGTTATTTTATTTATTTATTTTATTTCTTTTACCTGAAGGTTAACACTTTCTCATACTGGTGTTAGGTTCATCAGTCAGTCTTTTTTTTTTTTTGTTTATTCATGCATTTATTATACCAGATTAGGGTGTTCCCAGTAGTACTCTCTCTCTCTCTCTCTCTCTCTCTCTCTCTCTCTCTCTCTCTCTCTCTCTCTCTCTCTCTCATATTCTCTACATGCTCCAATGAAAAACTAACTTGGTACAAGACTGAATGATGAAAATGCAAAACTGTGTATGTGTGTGTGTATTTGTGTGTGTGTTTTACTTATTTATTTATTTATTATTTTCATTATTTTTTTTACTTGAGCATTTAATGCATTTCTTATACCAGGTTAGTGTTCCCAATAATACGTACTCACTCTCTCACTCTGTGTGTGTGTGTGTGTGTGTGTGTGTGTTATTTACCTCCCACAGGTGCACTATCTGATGTGTCTTGCTGCCAACTATGCCCACATCAAGGATCACGGCAAGCTGATGGAGCTGCAGGAGATGCAGTTCCTTCACGAGTCTGAGATGTCCACGCTGCCCAAGGACCGATTCTGAAGCTGGGGAGGCCACGAACATCACCTGTGATATGACACGGTGGTACACGTCAGGAAAAGATGAGGATGTGGAGTTACAAAGTTAAAGAAAAGACATGGTGTTGCAAAATGTAGACCAAAGATAAGGATGAAATATAAGGCATGGAATTATAAAACCTAGACCAGTGATAATAGTAACATTAAGGACCAAATATAGGACATGGTATTACAAAATCTAAACAAGAGATAAGGACACATTATTACAGACACACAGAGGCTTCACTTAAATGCTTCAGTTCTTCATCCTGACTATTTTTTAAATTCAAATGTTTCTCCACTGTTACTTATAATAGTAATCAGGATAGGACAAGAAATAATGGGTTCAAGCATTGCAATTAGATTTAAAAAAAGATAAAAAGGAACTGGCTCTCAAAGAGAGTGTTGGATGACTAGAACAGACTCAGTAATCAGACTGTTAGTGCTGAGTAAATCTATGGATAGGGATGACAGGTGAAAATAGGTAGGTATTATTTATACAAAGGACTGCCATGTGTAGGCCTGATGGCTCCATTATTTTCATATCTTTTGATGTTGTTAGGGCTGAGTCATTAAGGAGCTTTAGAAGTGGACCAGCCAAATTTATGGATGAGGATAATAGGTGAAAGTAAGTAAGCACGTTTTGTACAAGGACCACCAAATGTAAGCCTGATGGCTTCCTGTACCAACCCTTGTGCTCTTGTGTTTTTATCAATATTAATAGAAATGATGACAACAGCAGTAAAAAGTTAGTTAACAAACTGCTAGGAAAGTTAACAGAGTTGTCAAGGGTGTCACAATGATTCCTGTGATAATTTGATAATGATTCTGTCTGTATTGGAAAAACACCGCTGAGAACCTGGATAATCATCTCTGTGGTCTGTGAAAAGTTGTCACCATGGGGCAGTGAAGCATTTAAGATTATGAACCTCATTAAACCATACTGGGAGATCATCACACTTGCTATTGTTACAGATATACATGCACATCTCTCTCTCTCTCTCTCTCTCTCTCTCTCTCTCTCTCTCTCTCTCTCTCTCTCTCTCTCACTGTGGTAAACATAACTCTATTTATACATACATATGTATAGACAGACAGACAGACTTTCATGCAGTAAAACCTACAGGTTTTACTGCAAATTTATGTCTTGCCAAAAATATATAAGATAAACAAGCCACATAAGCAGTGTCCTTGTTTTCTGAAGTGAAGGTGGATGCACTGGATACAAAAATAATAATAAATAAATGAGTAAATAAATAAATAAATAAATAAATAACAAGAATAAAAAAAAATACCACTGACTGATATACTAGCTTTGTTCTGTGGTAGTGGTAGTGGTGGTGATGCCCTAAAGTTGTGGTGTGTGTGTGTGTGTGTGTGTGTGTGTGTGTGTGTGTGTGTGTGTGTGTGTGTGTGTGTGTGTGTGTGTGTCTGGTAATGTTTATTTTTGGGTAGAGAAAAAATTTTTTTATTTTGTATTTTGGGAGTTCTTTTGCTGCATTGCAAGAATATTTATTTAATGATTTAGAATATTGTGGACTACAATTATTAATGGACTACTGCTGTGGATATTTTTTTGTATTTTAGTTTTTGTTTTAGTTTTGTTTGCTGTAATATGATTGTGTAGTCAATAAATCTATCTATCTATCTATCTATCTATCTGTGTGTGTGTGTGTGTGTGTGTGTGTAGGCGTGTGTGTTTTGAGTTCACACTGTCCTCTCATAATGTATTTTTCTATTCTCCTGTGTATTGTCTGCCTATTGAAGCTCCACTCCAAACTGCACAGCATACTCATGAGAAGCTTGATATTTGAACAATATTCATGCATCAATTGTTTCTGGTTTGCTTGTTATCATTCATTATTGCTTTTTCATGATCGCTGTTCCTCTGAAGTGTTTTATATTATCTACTTATTTGAACAGCATTATTAGATCTCTCTCTCTCTCTCTCTCTCTCTCTCTCTCTCTCTCTCTCTCTCTCTCTCTCTCTCTAGTTATCTATCTATCTTTATCATCTCTCTCTCTTTCTCTCTCTAGTAATCTATCTATATATCTTTCCTAGATTTCCCTCTCTCTATTTTTTTCTCTCTCTAGTAATCTATCTATCTGTGCATCTATCCATCACTGTTTGCCTCACATTCCATCATATTCCAGTGCAGACAGGTACTCCAATACTTCACTACACAACATTACATCCTTTCCCAGTCTTGCCTCCATCCACAGTTTGTCAACATAATGTTGCCAGTTCCTTACAACAATTTTGAGCTTTTGATGTGCCTCATAAACTTTGTAACCATCACTTGTATACATCAGTACCACTAGCACCATTTCATCTGCCTTGTCCATGAATCTATCTTGCTTCTCTTTAATATACCAGGCCAGCAATATCACACAGAACAGCCCAGACAAGGCACTACAGACTATACACACACACACACACACACACACACACACACACACACACACACACACACACACACACACACACACACACACACACACACACACACATTCACACTCTCAATCCTGTCAGCCCCTGGTGGGAAGGAATAGCAGTAGTAATGGTAGTCTATCTATCTATTTATCTATGTACCTGGCTAGCTTAAACAAAGTAGCACACACACACACACACACACACACACACACACACACACACACACACACACACACACACACACACACACACACACACACACACCACGTAGTGTAGTGATTAGCATGCTCAGCTCACACTCAAGAAGGCCCGGGTTCAAATCCAAGGTGCAGCAAGCCAAATGGGTGAGCCTCTTAATGTGTAGCCCCTGTTCACCTTGCAGCAAGTAGGTACGGGATGTAACCCGAGGGGTTGTTACCTCGCTGTCCTGGTGTGTGGTGTGTGAGTGGTCTCAGTCCTACCCAAAGATCGGTCACTATAAGCTCTGAGCTCTTTCCATAGGGTAATGGCTGGCTGGGTGACCAGCAGACGACCGTAGGTGAATGACATCATTTATACTTGCAGCCATGTTGGTTCCTGGTGGAGAATAGCAGTAGCGGTAGTCTATCTATATGTCTATCTATCTATATACCTGGCAAGCTCAAGCAAAGCATCACACACACACACACACACACACACACACACACACACCAACCCTGTTGGCCCCTGGTGGAAAGGGACAGCCTTGTGGACCAACCTGCTGCACCCCAGGAGCTTAGACACACCACAGCTAGCCACACACTTCCATTTTACTCAATTCTTATATATATATTTCTATCAGTGGAGACATTTTTGCTTTGCTTTCTTATTAAGGTAAACTTTCCCATGGCTAATTCCTTCCTAGATTGTTTTTTTAACATACATTCTTGAAATTATATAAAATGTTCATACCTCTCTACATGTGTGTGATTCTGTGGATCTATAATCTATAAATGATTTTAATGCATTGCTCTTTCTGTGTGTGTGTGTGTGTGTGTGTGTGTGTGTGTGTGTGTGTGTGTGTGTGTGTGTGTGTGTGTGTGTGTGTGTGTGTGTGTGTGTGTGTGTGTGTGTGTGTGTGTGTGTGTGTGTGTGTGTGTGTGTGTGTTTACCTAGTTGTGGTTTACGGGAGGGGAGTAATCTCATAGTATCCCATCTCTATATCTATCCAGTTTGGTCTTAAAAGCATGGACAGTTATGGCATTGACAACGTCTTCACTGAATTCATTCTATTTGTTCGCGCTTCTGTGTGTGTGTGTGTGTGTGTGTGTGTGTGTGTGTGTGTGTGTGTGTGTGTGTGTGTGTGTGTGTGTGTGTGTGTGTGTGTGTGTGTTTACTGAAGGCTAACAATAACAAGGGCATAGTTTTCCTATGTGAATTTTGGCGGTGGTGGTGGTCAGCAAATCACAAAAGGGCAAGGCATCTCACTTTCACTTGAGGAGATGAGTGATGTTACTGTTGTTAGGAAGGCTATAATACTTGGTGCAGTATCTTTGTATAAAGCTTGTATGTACCCATGTATGGTATGTATACAGTTTTGTATGTATATGTTAGTACACATGTGGTCCTGAAGGATGTATAGACCTGTAAGTGTTTTCTGCCTGTCCCACACGTAAAGTTTAACAGCAGCAGCAGTAACAGCAGACCCTCTAACTGCTTACATCAACATTTCCTCTCCCATACAATACACCTCACACCTTCTACAACACCTTAACTCAGTCCTCCCTTGCCTGCTAACTCCACAACTACAACCACTACCACAAACACTACCCTGTACATACCACACCACAATCCCTGATGCATTAAGTTCCAATACCCACATCCATACATCCAAACACCTTGACAGAGACTATTGCCAACATTGCACCAATCTTGTATCAGTGTCTGTTCATAATGGGACTGTACCTCTGCCGGTACCTGTATATATGATAACTTGCCATCAACGAATCCCTCCCTCCTTCCCTGGACCATTGATGGACCACAAACTAGGCCTATATTCTGAAACACTCCTGTGCTGCACCTCCACTACTTTCCAAAGGCTCTATTTGAAGTTGCATGAGACTTTAACAATGTTTTTAAGGTTCTAGTGACAGATTAACAAGATTTCTACATTATTAACAGGAAAAACACTCTTGAGAACCTAGCTAATCATCTCTGTGGGCTTTGAAAATAGTCATGGTGAATCTACCTGGGTTTTCAAGTCTGTTTCTATTACTTTTAGTGACAGATTAACAAGATTTTACATCAACAACAAGAGAAACACTTGAGAACCTAGCTAATCATCTTTGTGCCCTTGGAAAATAGTCATGGTGAGAGAGAGAGAGAGAGAGAGAGAGAGAGAGAGAGAGAGAGAGAGAGAGAGAGAGAGAGAGAGAGAGAGAGAGAGAGAGAGAGAGAGAGAGAGAGAGAGAGAGAGAGCAAAGTGGTTCAGAATACTGGCCCCAAATGTTATTATTGTAACTACCAGCAGATATAAACAATGCTCTCTGTTGCTCAGCCCACAATTAACTGCCCTGCCTGTCTGCCTATCTATATCTAGTCCTTTCCTAGCTCTTTTGATATGATTTCTCAGGTGGCCCATTGCTGCCTCTGGTCACCTCTCACTGCTCACTCTAAGAAACACCTTTATTATGAACAATGGTAGATGAATGTGTGTGTGTGTGTGTGTGTGTGTGTGTGTGTGTGTGTGTGTGTGTGTGTGTGTGTGTGTGTGTGTGTGTGTGTTGGTCACCTGAGCTTCATTATTTAACAGTCTGCTGCGTGTCAATGCTAACTAGAGGCTTATAGTGTGTGTGTGTGTGTGTGTGTGTGTGTGTGTGTGTGTGTGTGTGTGTGTGTGTGTGTGTGTGTGTGTGTGTGTGTGTGTGTGTGTGTGTGTGTGTGTGTGTGTGTGTGTGTGTATGTTACGACACTGTACACAGTCACTATTAGTGCTGGGCTTGGCTTGATGACATTTCATCTGGCTTGTGTTTGAACAGTCCAGTAAGGACTGTTTTAGTAGTTCACTAAAATATCTACCTTCACTCTCACTATGATATCTATCACTCTTCATTCCCACCCTCACTAATACTTCACCCTCACCCTTACTCGTTCACTCTTACTATCACTATAATCATCTATCACCCTCACTAACAGCATCATATTTCTCTCCTTTTAGTGTCAATATCAATCATGTTTATTTCATTAAACATTAAATCTTTTGAAAGTAAGGTTTAGTGTCAGAAAAACACTTCTATTTCTCTTCCTTTGAGTGTCACAGTGTTTTTATATACATGACAGCAAAAACCACACTGAAAACTTATTGGCATTGTTTTCATGATACAAAGGTAGAGTGTGTTTATAATGTTATCAGTGAGTACAATCTGGCATCAGAACAATGCTCACGTTTTTCTCTTTTTTTAAGTGTGGTATTCCTTTTTAAATATATGTGAGAGCAATAATCAGGTCACTCTGGCTAGTGACAAATTTCTGCATACCAGGGTATGTCTAATATAACACCAATATATTCAGAGGCACAAATACGTAATAAGTGACACAAATGTGATAATTTTCAAGGCCTTTGTGTCTCCAATGACAACTTTGTGCATGCCAGGATGTATGATCATATTCCAAAACAATCCTGTACTGCACCTTCTCTACTTTTAAAAGGCTCTAGTTGAAGCTACATGGGTTTTTAAGGGTATTTTTATGGTTTTAGTGACAGAGTAACAAGATTTCTATATTCTTAACACGAAAAACATTCTTGAAAACCAATCTGATTATCTCTGTGGCCTTGAAGAAGAGTTGGGGTGAGAGAACAAGGCATTCCTGAATATGGGTCTCAATGGTAGCACTCTCTGAGGCAAAAATATGTAAAATGTAACACAACTTTCACCAGAGTCTTCAAAGCCAAAAAAAGTTTGACTGGAAAGGCATTGTACAGAATGACTACAATGATAATACTTCTGTGTTGAGAAGTGCAATATTCTTGTGGTGTCTGTGAGCACAGCACAATAAACTTGTATAGGAGAAAAAGCCAAGCAACATACGTATTACTGTATTGTGTTGTGTTCTGTGATGTTCTGTGACGTGCTGTTTTGTGCTGTCATGTGCCACCACTACTGATGTGATGCCCAGCACCCCTCTTCATTACACTGTGTTCCTGTGCAATGTGCTGTAATGTGTCATTAGTGATGTGAGCACCAGCAGCATCACCATCTGTGACATGGTGTTGTGTGCTGTCACCACTGATGTGACACCCAGCAAGCAACTTTATGTTGGGTTCTGGGCAGCGGGTCCAGCACTGATGTGTACAGCAGCACAGATCCCTTGTGTATGTGTGTGTGTGTGTGTGTGTGTGTGTGTGTGTGTGTGTGTGTGTGTGTGTGTCACTGGAGGCTGGAAGGCCAAGCTGGGCTGGGGTGAACAAGACAAGAATAGTTTACCTGGCTGTTTGTTCCTTTACTTGAAGGGTACATACAGTGTGCCAGCAACAAAGCCACAACATATTCTCAGCAATGAAAGATCAGGTTATTCAGAGTGGGAAATGTTCTAAGCATATTCATATCTTAATGTCCTGTGACTTCTAAGCCATGGCATTAAAAGTATTTCACCACAGAATATTTCCAACTTAGAATGATTTGATCTTTCATTTCTGAAAATATGAGTTTCCTGCCAGGACACCTGTACATCCAAACTGTTCCATACATCAATACTTCTATATGGGAAACTATACTTTTTGATGTCTCTTCTACAAGCACTCCTCTTCACCCTCTTTCCATGTCCTCTACTGTGTGTGTGTGTGTGTGTGTCTATATATATATTTCTAAAACTACTATTGATATTATACAGTGCCAATGACAATCTAGACTCTCAAAACAAAGTACCTTGTTTTCTGACCTTTTGTTTTTTAATAAGAGTATCATGACAAAGGGTTCCTCTTTGGCATCCATCTGGCTACTGGTGCTGGTGGTGCCCACACAAAACAGGAAAAATTACTGTAAACACCACCTCAACTTTTTCTCTTATTTCACGGGCCCCCTGCCGCCCCCCACGTGACCCCCGGGTAGTCATGACGCCCCTGCTGTCCCTGGGTACTGAGAAATGCCTTCAATAACAAAGGAAAGCGTAATAACCTCACCATTTGTAAAATCTCAGATGTCTGGCCGAGTCCAAGTGTTCGAGTGAATATGGCGCTAGCTTCGTCTTTATTTTTATTAGTTTTTCGTATTTCCTGCTTGTCTATGTGTGTATTTTTTATTTTGTTGTGTTTTTTGGATGTCCATATTTACTGGGAAATTCCTCTAATAAGGAAAGAAGCGTAATAATCTCATCATTTGTAAGATCTCAAATCCTAGTGTTCGGGTGAATGTGGCTGCTGGCTTCGTATTTATTTTTATTATAGTTTATCGTATTTTCTACACACACACACA
>NW_026973685.1:107500-112500 GCF_035594125.1 Scylla paramamosain | reverse complement strand
GGATCCTGAGGAGGGATTGGAGCGATAGGACAAGATTGAGATTGTGGTCTGAGGAGCCCAACAGAGAAAAAAGGGTGACAGCATAAGCAGAAGGATTAGAGGTCAGGAAAAGGTCAAGAATGTTGGGTGTATCTCCAAGACGGTCAGGAATACGAGTAGGGTGTTGCACCAATTGCTCTAGGTGATGGAGGATAGCAAAGTTGTAGGCTAGTTCACCAGGATGGTCAGTGAAGGGAGAGGAAAGCTAAAGCTGGTGGTGAACATTGAAGTCTCCAAGAATGGAGATCTCTGCAAAAGGGAAGAGGGTCAGAATGTGCTCCACTTTGGAAGTTAAGTAGTCAAAGAATTTCTTATAGTCAGAGGAGTTAGGTGAGAGGTATACAGAGAAGAGAGGCTAGAATGTATGGGTTAGGTCAGTAGAGTGGAGGTCAGGTCAGGTCAGGTCAAGTCAGGTTTGGGTTATGTTAGGTTAAGTTGAGTTTGGCTCTGGTTTGCTGGAAGAGAACACAAGTTAGAATGCTTGTTTGGATAAGAAAGAAAAATGCAAGGAGGAGGAGGAGGAGAAGATAAGAATATTACAATAGGAAATAGATTGGGAGGAGGAGGAGGAGGAGGAGGAGGAGGAGGAGGAGGAGGAGGAGGAGGAGGAGGAGGAGGAGTGCATCAACAGTTATAAAATGCATATGAGAAGGAATAAGAATACAGTAGTGATATTTAGTTCTCTCTCTCTCTCTCTCTCTCTCTCTCTCTCTCTCTCTCTCTCTCTCTCTCTCTCTCTCTCTCTCTCTCTGGCAGTGGTGTTTCTTGATTGACTGGCATATATCTATTGACAATTTCATGCGACACAATTGAGGAGAAACAGATAAAGTTTCTTAGCATCACCATCCCTTTGAAGGAAATCTTTGAGACACAGAAAATAAATAGAAAACACAGAGGGAGGGATGAGAGAAGGAAAATAAGGGAGGAAGGCAGGGAGAGGAAAATAGACAGAGACATTCCTGCTGTTGTCTAACCTCTTTGAAGGAAATCTTAAGAGACGCACAGACACACAGCTCACAGAAGACAGTGCTGGAATAAATGACAGGGAGAGAGAGAGAGAGAGAGAGAGAGAGAGAGAGAGAGAGAGAGAGAGAGAGAGAGAGAGAGAGAGAGAGAGAGAGAGAGAGAGAGAGAGAGAGAGAGAGAGAGAGAGAGAGAGAGAGAGAGAGAGAGAGAGAGAGAGAGAGAGAGAGAGAGACGGGGGGGACGAGGAGAGGTAAGGAAAGAGGGTATGAGAGAAATATCAAGAGACAGGTCGGAGAGACACGGGGAATAAACACACAAAGAGAAGAAGAAAAGGTAAAAAAATTCTCAGATACTAACATCAAATATTAACTAACCTAACTCAGTCCACCTATTGATTATAAACAGACATTACAAGTGTTCTTCCTCCGCAGGGCTTCTGTTCCCCCGCACCGCCACTGAGGAGGAGAAGTGAGTGTGTTCGGAGGGCAAGAGGAAGCTGTTCTGTGACGATTTTGTCAACAACGGAGAAATGTTGCGTCTCTTCCCTTCTTGTCCTTCTAGTTTCAAGGCTAACTAGTGATAATAGTAACGTTAAGGACCAAATATAGGACTTGGTGTCACAAAATGCACACACAGAGAATTAAAGACACATTATTACAGACACACAAAGGCTTCACTTAAATGCTTCACTTCCTTATCCTGACTATTTTTTGAGGTGAAATGTTTCCCCACGGTTATAATAGTAATCAGGACAGGACAAGAAATAATGGGTTCAAGCATTGCAGTTAAATTTAAAAAGGAGAGTGATGGATGACTGGAACAGACTCAGTAATCAGTTTGTTAGTGCTGAATAAATCTTTGGATAGGCATGACAGGTGAAAATAGGTAGGTATTATTTAGTACAAAGGACGGCCATGTGTAGGCCTGATGGCTTCCTGATGGCTTCTGAGTCATTAAAGAGCTTTAGAAGGGGATCAGACAGATTTATGGATGAGGATAACAGGTGGAAGTAAGCAGGCACGTCTGGTACAGGGGCCACCAACCCTTGCTTTCTTATGTTTTTATCAATATTAATAAAAATGATGACAATAATAGTAAAAAAGACAGTTAACAAAGTGGGTAGGGAGGTTAACAGAGATGTCAAGGGTGTCACAATGATTCCACAGATAATTTGACAATGACTCTCTGTCTTTATTGGAAAAACACCCTTGAGAACCTGGATAATCATTTCTGTGGCCTGTCCAAAGTTGTCACCATGAGGCACTGAAGCATTTAAGATTATAAGCCTCACTAAACCATACTGGGAGATCATCACACTTGCTACTGTTCCTGATATACATGCACATCTCTCTCTCTCTCTCTCTCTCTCTCTCTCTCTCTCTCTCTCACTCTCTCTCTCTCTCTCTCTCTCTCTCTCTCTCTCTCTCTCAGTGGACCATATTCTGAAGCACCTCTGCACCACACCTCCACTACTTTCAAAAGGCTCTATAGTTGAAGTGAGATGGGTTTTTAAGGGTGTTTTTCATGATTGCAGTGGCAGATTAACAAGATTTCCCCATTATTAACAGGAGAAACACTCTTGAGAACCTGGCTAATCATCTCTGTGGCCTCGGAAAATACTCACGGTGAGAGAGCTAAGTGTTTCAGATAGCAAGCCTCTCTCTCTCTCTCTCTCTCTCTCTCTCTCTCACTGTGGTAAACCTAACTATATTTTTTTTAGGTAATGCTAATACTACATACCTATCTAATTCTTATACATGTGTGTCCTGCTGGCTAGTGGAACAAACTGAAATACAAACTTTTCACAGTCCAAACAGCCTCCTCGAATGGATTAGATCTGCATTCTGACTGACTGACTGACTGGCTGATTGACTGACTGACTGACTGACTGACTGACTGGCTGGCTGGTTGACTGACTGACTGACTGGCTGGCTGGCTGGCTGGTTGACTGACTGACTGACTGACTGACTGACTGACTGACTGACTGACTGACTGGCTGGCTGGTTGACTGACTGACTGACTGACTGACTGACTGACTGACTGACTGACTGAGACTGGCTGGTTGACTGACTGACTGACTGACTGACTGACTGACTGACTGACTGAGTTGTGTGTGTTGTTAAGTGAAAGCTGGGTGAAAGTTGCTGTAAAGACTGGAATGGTCTGGAATAGGCTGAGGAGGCTGGAATTAGCTATACAAAGACTGAACAAAGCTGCAAAACTGGAATAGACTGGAATAAGGTAAAAAGATACTGGAATAGACTGGATCAGGATAAGATAAGGGACTGGAATGGGCCTGGAATGGGCTGGAATGGCCTGTGTTTCCAGATTAGCTACATGTACATAAACTGGAGTCATGTATTTGATTTGCTCATTGTGTGTGTGTGTGTGTGTGTGTGTGTGTGTGTGTGTGTGTGTGTGTGTGTGTGTGTGTGTGTGTGTGTGTACATAGAAAACAGACACATGTATGTAAGATAGTCAGATTTATATATATATATTATAGAGTATATTAATGTGTGTGTGTGTGTGTGTGTGTGTGTGTGTGTGTGTGTGTGTGTGTGTGTGTGTGTGTGTGTGTGTGTGTGTGTGTGTGTGTGTGTTTAGTTATCAAAAGGAAAACATGAACATTGAATTAGCTTTGGTTTTAAATTTATCTAAAATTGTGTTTTGAATTTTTTTTTTGAGTTGCTGAGAGAAACACAAATAATATAAGAATTGTGAAACATTTTTTGAGTTATGTAATACAAGATAAGCAAGAAAATCAATTAGTTTTGCCTGGAAATTCAACCCCAAAAAATTTTCATAAAATCTTGAGTGTTGAGGAAAAACACAAATAATACATCTTTGAGTTGACACACAACAAACACACACAAAGAAACACTGCCTATAGAACACAACACACAGGGGAAGTGTTGCAGGAAAACATAACATTGTGTTGCTTAGAATACAAAATTTTGAGTTGTATAACCCCTTCCCACCAAAAAATGTATTATCTTGTTTGTAGTGTTGTAGTGTTACCAGATAGGGAAAGTAGTGATAATATAAGTGTTGTGCAGTGTTGCCAATTTGTGTTGCAAGAATTGAGGCTATGTTTTGGTTAGCTGTTGAAAAAAATGACCTCAATATAGTGTTATTAATGCTGTGGCCTTGTGTACAGTGTGTTGCAAGATAGATCACTGTGTTGATTATGCTGCAACACACACACACACACATACACTCACTAATTATAAGTTTAGCATAAGTTGCTAAGTGTGTTTAAGGTTGAAAACTGCTACTTTTTTTTGTATTGAGTGTTTTATTTGTTGTGTTACGGTCAGAATGTGCTGGATTGTTGTAACACAGCATGCTTAACACGCTGCTTGAGTTGTGTTAAGTGTGCTACTTATATGCTACAATTTAGCAGCATAGTGGCGGGAAAGTGCTAATATTATGTTAAGTGCTACTTGTTCAGGGTCAAAAAATGTGCTATATTGTGACTGGATGTGCTGTGTTTAGCATTAAATGTGATGGAGATGCAAAAAAGTGCTAATATTATTACTTAAGTGCTAGAAATGCTATATTTTTTTGCTATATTTGTAAACATAATTTGTTATTTAGCATGGGAAATCCACAACAGAATCAAAGAAAGTGCTAATATTATCACTTAAGTGCTAAAATGGTTTATAATTTATTTTTGCACTACAATTAAGCACTCAGTAACCAATGATCTCGTAATGCTAGTGATAGTGATATGCTAAACTGCTAAATAGAAGCAAAGAGTGCTAATATTATAAGTGCTAAGAAACTTTTTTTTTTCCTACATTTATTTATTTATTTTCTACTACAATGATCTCAAAATATCAATAGTGCTGATGGAAGTGCTAATGTTGCTAACAATCCAAGGTTGTGATGATGGTGGCTAGCAGGAAAGCGCTAAATGTCTGTATGTCTGTCTGTCTGTTTGTTTGCTTGTGTGTTTGTTTGTTTGTGTGTGTTTGGTTTGGTTTGGCTTCTTT